>NW_027499526.1:0-81243 GCF_021521415.1 Bidens hawaiensis | reverse complement strand
AACGAGAACTACATTGTTTGAAGCTCCAGGATGGAATTGGTGGTTTTAACATAATTGATCACTATGTTCAAAACTACCAAAACCTCATGGAGAATCCACACAAGTGGGACTCAACGCTCCTGACTTGCGAGGAGGTTACAGACCTACCCGCATCATACCCAAAGATCAAGCAGGAAAGTCGGGAATTTCTGCAAGTGACAAGGACTTCCGCGGGAAGAATCCCCATGGAAAACCTTAAAAAACCCTTTTCAAAACCCTTTGCTTAAGTCCAAAAGTTCACCTCACTTTATTAAACATTCATGAGAAGAACATTGGACTGGGGGGACTTGAAGAGGTAGGTCCCAGTAGAGCCCAGTTGGACCCGCAAGACTCACCTTGAAGAGGGACGTCTGCGCAGAAACCAACTGGATCCGCAGGACCCACCATGCTCAGAGACGTGACGTCCTTACGCGCAGTACGCAAGCTGTTCCCGCAGGAAATGCCTCCCAATGGTGAAGGATTCTGCCTGTTCCCGCAGTTGCGGATACAAGCCATCAGGGAAGGCCACCCGCGCAGCAAGGCTACACGCACAAGGCACTTAGCTCTCAATCATTCAGTGTCACCTGAAGGAATGAGCAAAGCCGGGAACAATCCCGCACAAAGGCGGGAGGGGGAATACTCCCGCCCAACTAAGCCAGTCCGTACGATACGGGAAGATCTTCTGTACTGTACCTGACGAGGTATGGGCAAAAGATCTGACCAAAGAAACGACAGCTTATTGACAACAGTATGGCGAGCAGCATGCTCTTGTACTGTATGTCACTATTAGCCGCTGCCTACTCACCAACTCCTGTCATACCACGTGCATAGCCGACAGTTGGTGGAAAAGGAATAGTACACAGCAGGCCTGGTCACTATCAGCCGCTGCCTACCCACCAACTACCAGCAGGGCACGTGCGTAGGCCACAGTTGGTAGAACAGGAATACTATTCAGCCGGCCACACCTCCTTGGAAACCTACCTTCGGCTATAAATACCCCAAATGGTATGATCATCATAGCCCAACATATTATCATCATATTATACCTGATATATGCTCTAGCAATCTCTTAATATACATTTATATTTAAAGAGCAATCTAGTCTGATTCTCACGTCGGAGGGTGGTCACAAGGAGGAACCCCCCCTTCTCAGTGACAAGCTCACGGTGTCTGTTTTGCAGGTTATCAGAAGAACCATCTTTACCGGGTCTAACCCCTCGTGGGAAACATCTATCTAACCCCCAGGTTACCCGTAATCTGCCCGGGGTCCGGTTAGTGTTTCTTCACGATAGTTAATGAGTACCGAGCAAAAAATATTATGACCCCTATGAGAAATTTTTCTGGGTCTGCCACTTCACACCACCGTCATCTTTCCTGTTGTCGGCTTCGAGAACCTCACCCGAGCACCAGCGTCTTCGTCACCCGAGCACCATCGTAGAACCATCTCAACCGCCGAAACTTGTTTTTCCGATGTCGATACTCGTTTTTCCGGGACCCGAAGCACACATCTTCTCTCGAACATATTTATCTCAAATCACCACCAAATCTAACAAAGTATACATGGATCTTGGGTGATTTTTCAAGAGGAACAAAACCCATGTGTCGGTTTCCTCCAGTTTGCAACAAAGGAAATGGCGAGGTGGTGCTTGGTGGTCGGATATCACAGAGGCAGTGGTGGTGCAATGTGATGGATTTGGTGGTGTTAGGAAGATAACGGTGGTGTGAGGAAGATAATAATCAAACCTTTGATATTAACAGTTAGTTTTTGTGTGATGTGAATCGTGGTGGTGGTGGAATGATGATAATAATAACCTAGCCCATCAAAATTGTCTTTTTAACAATCCATTATTGAAGTGTAAAGGAGAATAGGAAACCCAGATTGAAAATTGGAGAAGATAAAGTGTTGAAAGTGGTAATATATATTTTATGTTGTATAGATATACCAAACACTAACTTAGTTCACGTGATTGTTTTGATGGGATGTTAAACTGGAGGTCTGGGGTTCGAATTCCGACATTTACATGATTTTGGAAGATTACTTTTAAACTGAATTAAAGGCTTAGGGGTAAAATGGTCATTTTACATTTTCTTTAACAGACAACACTCAACGCACAGTTAACTACCGGCAGGGGTCATACGGAGCCCTCCGAGAAACTATGTGGGTTCAATACGCGTAATTTAAGAATCAGGGGCCAAGGATATCTTGCCCATGTTACACATGGGGCAAATCATAATTTTCTCTAAGATAAACATGCTCGATCAACTTAAATTTCAAACTTTTGCCAACAAATCCACTTTTTTGCTTGATTTTACCATCTCCGGTCATAGATCCCATAATCATGAAAAAGGGTTGCAAACTTGCAATGCGGCAGTGCGGAGACACCAAAGTCAACATCAATAAATAAAAACAAAAGGGAGCAGCGAACTGAACCGTAGTCATGTTGGCGGCGGCGGAGGACCGTTTCACGCATTGTACTAAATAACAATGCATATGAGAGCTAGTTATATCTATAACAAACCTGGAGCACATATGTAGGTTTATTATGAAAACATTGACTTATTTGCAAAGCTCTTAATAGCAGACCTTCATGTTCCATTATTATTCCATTTGAGATGTCTAAGGGTAGATGATAACAACAACAATACTATACAAAAAACTACTATAAGCTTGAAAATTATACTTAAACTTCAACTCAATTATAAACTCCTGTAACTCCAAAACAAGCCCGCAACAACAATCATATACAAACATTTTAGAAATCCACAAACTAAACTTAAACTCCAACTATAAATATACTCATCTCAGTCTAAATAACCCACCTATAAACTTCAACAGTTAAACTCTAAACCAACTATAAACCTGACTACCTGAGTTTTTTACCAAAATATGATGAAAGGAAAAACTATTTACTAAAATGATTATTTCAGAAGTATTTATTAAAGTTAGGTGATTTTTGAAAACCTGTTTTTCTAATTCCTTACTCTCATGAGATGAAAATATTTTCTATAGTTTTTTTTGTCTAAATTTAGTAGACCAACTTATTTAATTGGAAAATAAAACGTTTACATGTTTATTTTTCATCGTGTTTTTGTTTTTTTGTTTTTTTCAAGTTTTTTCGATGACATTACGTTAGGCAGTGCAAGCTACGTTGGAATTATTTTCTCGAAAAAAGATGTTTCATTTTATATTTGTTATTATAAAACTTTTTGAAAACAATCAAGAGAGACTGAATCTTGACATATAAGACTAGCATATACGTTGCGGTTTGCTCTCTTTTTGTCGGTGAAGGTTTTCAAACGAGAACATAAATTTTGAATAAACATATTTTTAATTAACTTAATAAAGATATAAGTTCGGCTCGAAAAAACTATAGGGATGTTTCAAATACGTGCGGCTCGCCTGATGTTCGCTTGAAAAAAGCCGGCTAAAAAGGCTCGTATGTAAACAAGTTTTGTCAAGCCAACTCGGTTTACATTCGATCGGAACCCAAGTTTTCAAGGTTCGGCTCGTGCACAGCTAGACAACTAAGGTAATACAAGCCTAAGACAAACCGAGCTAGCCGGCTTGATTCATTTACATTTTAACTTTTTTTCAAGTCGAGTTTTTTTAGTGATATTCAAGGATGCGGCTAGCTTTTAAACATTCATATAGTTTTTTTCGAGTGAACTTTTCTCTTCATAAATTTGAAAACGTTATTTATGTAGTTTTTCTTTTCTTTTAAATGAATTTGTATAGTTAGAAACAAAATAATATTTTTAACTAAAACTCATGTATACATGTACTAAGTTTATAGCACGTGACGTAATGGTAGTTCACAATTATTTTTATTATTATTTTAACTCGAGTTTTCAAAACAATTTTTTAGTAATTTGAAAAAAAAACATGATAAAAATTAAATATTCTTTTTATTTTATGTTAAATAGTTTGGTCCGTTACTTAGAATTTTTAAAATTAGAGTTTTCAATAATCACTTAATTTGGTAAATACTTTTGAAATCACCCATTTTGGTATATAGTTTTTTCTTCCGCCCCATTTTAGTAAACCTATCCATCTCAATTGAAATAGCCCAAAGGTTAAAAAAAATATAATGAACATGATCTACTTATTCATGTAACATTTAATTTTAATACAAAATCTACATCTTAAAGTTTATGTTTAAGTTAAAACCTAAGCACATCATAACCGAAAATTATATATTCAAAACAAGATAAAAAATCTAAATAAACCTATATAACACGTGGGCTAAAAGCTAACGTATAAATAATTATTACCAATTTGTTGATAAAATGATAGTTTCTAGAAATTATTCTTTTCCGTATTAATCTTTTTTTTTATCTCATTTATGCTACCCCATACATTAATCTCTATTATGCTTTCACATGTCCCATTTTCTGGTAATGTACTAATGTCCATATTTTTTGAAACATGCTTCATTATTTTTTTCGTTGTGACAAGGCTAGGATTGGATACAGTCTACATGGAATACGGATTAAAATTTATATATAAAAAGGCATTAACATATAACAGGGTATCATGCTAGTGTCATATCATATCTATCTATAATATATATAAACGAAAACATAAAAATCCTACGTGTCACGATGTGGTCGCTCCCCTTTTTTTGAAGTCACCAGATTTGCTTGATTTTTAAATGGAGGCTTCTCATGCATTTGACCCGAATTCATGGGTATGGGTCTTACTAAACCCAGATATTCCTTAAACGGGTTATAACATCTCATTAAATTAAAAATTAATTCACACTAAATTATTGATGTAAAAATCCTATAAAATAGGATATACTAAAAATTAATATTTTATTTATTTTAAAAATATATATATATATATATATATATATATATATATATATATTATTTAAATTAAAAAACCAATTTTATAGTAAAAAAAATAAAACGGGTCTTGGGTCTCATCAAAACATATAGCTTTTAAACCGAGATATAAAATCTCATTTATTTGTCAAATAATTTATCAAGTATACTATTAACTTTCATACAATAAAAAAATATAAATGCAAAAAATAAATAAATATTAGAACAAATAATATAAAACAACTCCCGTAATACTTGCGATGTGGTCGCTCCCCCTTTTTTGGAGTCACCAGATTTGTTTGATTTTTAAATGAGGGCTTCTCATGCATTTGACCCGAATTCACGGGCATGGGTCTTATCAAACCCATATATTATTAAACGGGTTATAATATCTCATTAAATTAAAAATTAATTTCACCAAATATTTGATATAATAATCTTCTAAAGTAGGGATATACTAAAAATTAATATATGATTTATTTAAAAAAAAATATATTATTTTAACTAAAAAACAATTTGTAGTAAAAAAAATAAACGGGTCTTTGGTCTAATCACCCATATAGCTATTGAAACCGGATTATAACATCTCATTTATTTGTGAAACAATTTATCATTAAACCATAAGTATATTATTAACTTTCATACAATAAAAAAAGATAAAAATTCAAAAAATAAATAAATATTAGAAACAAATAATATAAAACTAGTATTTATATAAAACATAAAATAATTTACATGTGTCATATTATAGAAAATCAACCTCAATGATATTTGAGGTATTGAGGATTATTATTTATAATGGATGAATTACAAAGATCTCTCATATAGTTATGGAGAGTCAATAACATAATACAAGGAAGTAGTATAATCACAATTAATACAAATATTTACAAATCATTTCCTCTGATACCCCTCCCCCTTCAATTGAAATGGTGGCGGACCAAGACGGAGCATTTTGAAGAAAACATCAAATTGAGCGTGCGGAAGACTCTTGGTAAAAATGTCATCCACCTGAAGATTGGTTGGTACAAACTTGGTATAAAGTTTACCCGAATTAACAAGCTCACGAATGAAATGATAGTCCATGTCAATGTGTTTAGGACGTTTGTGAGAAACAGGATTCTGAGTCATGGACAAGGCACTTTTATTGTCACACAGCAACGTTGGACGATCATGCGGTAGGGCATGCAACTCTCGTAAGAGATGAGTAATCCAAACAAGTTTGGCAGCCGTGTTAGCCATGGCCCGGTATTCAGATTCGCAGCTTGACCTGGAAACAGTGGGTTGTTTCTTGGCACTCCAAGAAACAAGATTCCCACCAAGAAAATCGAGTAGCCGTTTGTTGAGCGCCGCGTATCAAGAAAACGTGCCCAATCGGCATCAGAGTAACCAATGATGTCAGGTGGGTGCGGACGGCTATAGGTGAGGCCAAAAGAAAGTGTACCTTTGACATATCTTAATAGGCGTTTTATTGCGCGAAAATGATCAATGGTTGGGCTTTGGAGAAACTGAGAGAGCTGATTGATTGCATAATAGAGGTCTGGTCTGGTGATGGTTAAATATTGCAAGCTCCAATTAACGAACGGTATAAAGTAGGATCGGAATGAGGTACACCCATGGCAGAAAAAGATTCATGCGGAGCAAGAGGAGTATGTACCGGTTTAGACTCATATAAGTGTGCCCGAAGAAGAATATCTTGAGTATACTTAGCTTGTGTAAGAAACAAGCCACTATCCGTGTAAACAACTTCTAGGCCCAAGAAATAGTTAAGATCGCCAAGATCTTTAATAGCAAATCCCCGATGAAGATGAGAAATAAAGGATTGAATAGCAACTTCATCTTCCGGTAAGAATAAGATCATCAACATAGATGAGAAGATACATGATGTGAGCATCTTTGCGAAGAATGAAAAGAGATGGATCTGCACAACTGCATGTAAAACCATAGGATAGAAGAAATGTGCTCAACCGCTGAAACCAAGAACGAGGGGCTTGTTTGAGACCATAAAGTGCCTTAGACAATTTGCAAACATAACTTGGATAACGAGAGTCTGCAAACCCAGGTGGTTGTTCCATGAAAACGGTTTCATTCAAATTACCATTTAGGAAGGCATTCTTGACGTCTAGCTGATGCAATTTCCATGTGTTAAGCACCGCGAGAGACATAACGATGCGAATGGTAGATGCTTTCACCACTGGACTAAAAGTATGAGAGTAATCCAACCCCGGAATTTGAGTAAACCCTTGAGCCACTAAACGTGCTTTATACCGATCAATGGACCCATCGGAATAATATTTAGTACGAAACACCCATTTGGAACCCACAACATTCATAGATAATGGTCGCGGAACCAACGTCCACGTGTTATTTGTATGAAGTGCCTTTATTTCTTCCACCATTGATGCCATCCATTTTGGATCTTTGGCGGCAGACTTGAAGCCGCGAGGCTCTATAGCGGTTGACAAAGCTACGTATAAGGCATAGGAATTTAGAGCCGCAAGGTCTGCTTGATGCTTTGGTTTAAAGATTCCCGCCTTTGCTCGAGTCATCATATGATGGGAATTTTCAATTGGGCCATCGGGTACGGTGGTGGATGGTTCGGGTACATCAGTGGGGGCGGGTTGGGGTGAGGAGTTGGTGGATTCAGCAGTGGGGTCGGGTTGTTGTGGTTCGATAATGGGTTGAACTGGTTGTGGGCCAAGTGAATTGGTGTTGGCTGGTCAGGAAGTGGGTCATGGGTTTGGGTGGGATGTGGTGTTGGGTTAGTATGCGAGGTGCAAAGAGGATAGAGTGGAGATGGGTTGGTGGGTGTTGGATTAGTTATAGAAAATGTTTGAACTTGGATTATGAGATGAAGTTGGATTAGGTGTATCTTCACAGAATGCAGTAAGAAGCACATGCACAAAAGATGATCAAGAAAGATTAATGGAGAACACATGCAGGTTTATTGTGAAAACATTGACTTATTTGCACATTTCTTAATAGCAGACCATGTTCCCCTTTGGTTCTATTTTTGAGGTCTAAGGGTAAAATGGTAATATAACAGTTTTCTTATTATCATAAATGGGACTGTTGCATCAGACTAAACATAACAGTTTTAACTTTTAACATAAACATTACTAACTCTAACCAAATTGATAGATTTTTAAGCGGCGGTTTTAACCCGAACTCATCTAGTCTTAATTCCGTATTGACCTGAACCTGTTATGAGCCACGACCCAAACACGGCCAACACACCAAGTTTACAACAGTATTCATAAACTCGGAAAAGTCAACCATATAGCAACACAATTTATAGCAGCAGCCAAAACATAAAAGTCAACGATATAGTAACAACATTTATAACAGCAACCAAAACGTAAAAGTCAACGTAGTGAATCTATGAAAGTCCACAAAACTATAGTAAGAAAAACTTTTGAACTCAAAGGTTGTCCATTAATCAGTAACGGGAGTGTAACAGCAACATCTCCTTCTTCTTATTCAATCAACAGAAGGAGCTTCTTCTTTTATCTGTGACACTAATTTAAAAAAAAAATAAAATTCATTCGGCCCGAATAACACCAAATATATTTGTGCATATATAATCATAGAAGAGAAAAAGAGAGGGCAAGAGAGAAAAATAGAGCGTTGCACGTTTTGGATTTAACTTGTTAGAGAAATATGGTCCAGTTACAGGGGTTACCTAAAACAATAGGTATAAACCTTTTAACCTTAGGATTTGGTTAATACTTAATATTATTGAGAATAAATAAAATGAGAGACGGTTCGTTTTGACTCTCGAGTAAGCATATTATTTTAGTCATGTGGGTTTTTGATACGAGCCGAACACATCAATAACCAATTATCCACGTTCAAGAAGCCACGTTTAGTTTTATTGATATTTATGTTTGCATTCAAGTTGCATGCATGTTTGCTTTAAGTTAGTGTAGTGGGTTAGTTGCATATAAGTCCATGTTCTCAACAGTTCCTACACATGCACGTTTATCTCTTCAAGTTTGTAAGCCTATATAAGGCCTTCTTGTTATGTTTAATGTTAAAAAAAAAATTGATAAAACAATGCCTCGTTCTCTCTATTATTTCTTTGGAGTTTAACCTGCTCAAAGAGTCACTATCTTGAGAGATTAGTCATCTCGAATCGGCTTACTATTAGTTTTATAGTGGGTAATGGTGACAAATGAAAGTTATTGAATAATTAAATTTTTATAAAAAATTATGAATCGTTGTAATGCTTTGGTTTCAAATTTCAATAAGAAAACTTGACTCGTGAAAAATCGTCACACGGTTAAGAGAAGTATGCTAGTAAGTGAAAGTAACTTGATTAGAGGTTACATGACGTTAAAAGAACAAGAGTTGAGACTAGATAACGAGTGCCGGTACTAAGGAAAGGTTAATGTGAGCTTCTAAGACTTTTGCCCTTATTAAATGTTTTGAGCTGCAATGCATCTCTATATGAAGGTACAACTAGACGACGTTTTTGTATAGAAGTTGATTAACATTAAAAATATGTCTTGCCAAAGGGGGGAACGGTGTTGGCATTGTAAAGGTGTAAAGGAAAGGTTGTTAAATCTGATGTTCTTACAAAGTAAGAAAATGTGTTTAATTGTTGACTTATTGTAGAGAACCTTCGCGAGCCATGCATCCTTGAGATCAAGCTGCTCGTAATTGTCACACCCTCAAAATCCACTAACGGAGTTTTACCGTCAGAGGGTGTGAACTAACAGGATCGGATTCATTAGTTATAATCAAACCATAAAACAAAGTTTTCAAACCACGAAAACGTTTACGAGTAATTAAATGCGGAAGCGTAAAAACCATGAAATAAATGTTGCGTCACGCAGGACGACTTAAACCAAATGATAACAGTTTTAAAAATAGTTTGCATAACAAAAGCGTTTCAAGCAATGCATGATCCTATACCGCGCGCCCGCCTCGGCTACCTGAGAATAACATACTAAAAGTGTCAACACAAGGTTGGTGAGTTCACAAGTTAATGTAAAATAAAGCGTTTAGCGTTTTGCGTTCAGCGTTATGCGTTCAGCGTTTTGCGTTTACCAGATAGTGTTAAATCAATTATATATCGATAGGTAGCTAGCCTATACAACAAGTATTACTAAGTGTTCGACACCGAAGCTGACTGTTTATCAAGTGCCTTGCCACCAGGTCATCCAGACCATGGTAATGTGTTAGCCAAAATTACACCCACTCGACCTCCAGTCGAGCTTAGCGTTGGGTGGGGTTTGTCAAACCCAGTAGTACTACTCAACAGTGACTCGCTATTATCCAAATATTAACCGGTTCGATGTGTAGGACTTCAATTGTTTCGTTTGCCACTTAGCCTTTACAAGTGATATATAATTTACTAACAAAATCTTAAATGCGTTTTTCGGAGTATGTTATCTCCCCCAAGTGAAAAGCGTTTAAAACAGTTTAAAGGGGTAAGTGAAACTCACTGTTTGCGAAGAATTTCCCAAAAATAATTCACCAAGTGATGCGCGTCACAGAAAACTCTCTCTTGCGTTCTAAAACAACAAAGAGATTTTCTAAGTATTCAAGCTATTAACGAGTCTCTAGACCCGGCACGTAATACCTATGCAAATATTACGTTTCGTGTTTCGTTTGTGAATCGTGTGTGACTTTAACAAGTACATTTGTGATACGTTACATGTTGTGAACAATTATTTACGTGTCATGTATTAATAATGTACATCACTAGCAACTATTCCCCGCAGGGGCAATTTGGTCAAAACACCACAACTATTTAGCAAGTATTCCCCGCAGGGGCAATTTGGTCAAAACATAACAATTAACTAGCAATTATCATGTTTCATGCATTTTCACAAAATTCAGCAGTTAGTTTCACCGAGACAGAAATTCTACTTGAAAGATTGTACTATTCCACCGATCATAGCATCTCAATTAATTTACAAAAAATCTTCACAAAAGCATACATGAATTAGGTTTCCAGAACATATTTTATTATATTTTTATTCCACATAGATTTCTCACAATGATCAAAACATTACAGCAAGCTCATAACAGTCAAATTCATGCGCAACAGAATGTTATTTGAAATTCCCGTTGAATGAAAAATCCAACAATTGCAAGACCAATTGGGTTAGGTTCTTAACTCAACAAGTTAACTTCCAGAAGTGGAACCAACCCATTTGGTCTTGTAATTCATGAGATATAATATTTACAAAACAACCTAACAGCAGGTCTCACAACTCAGCTTTGCACAACGTTTTTGTAAAATCATAAAAGTTAACTTTTACACGTTCAAAAATTGCAAATTTATATTCGTTAGAAACTAGACTCAACCTAGTTTACTGTAGTATCAATAATCTCAACCAATTTTCACATTTACACCCCGTTACAGTCAATTGAACATCAACAACATAATCTGTCCAGAAACTGTTTGCATCCAAACTCAACATATTAACCATCTATAGACCACAATCCATTCATATGACATTCTAGACACCATAATCACTATCCATGCACATCAATTACACATTACATACATGATTAGGGTTTTGCTTGAACTCAAAATCAAGAAACAAACGATTAACATGCAATAACACCAATACTAGCTATCAATTCAACAATCAATACATCTTTCAATCAAAACAAGACACATGAACACAATCACATATAAAAATCGGACCTAGGGTTTATAATTATACCTTCCAAAGCACAAAAATAAGCAAGAGGAAGGTAGAAGAATACTAGAATCGGGTGTAGGATGCTTCAATTGTGAAAAACAAGATCAAAAACCAAGAGATATGTGTGTGTATGTGAGCCGATCGCAAGGGAGACAGGGGGGGGGGGCTGCCGTCGGTTTGGGAGGAGAGAAAGAGAGTGTTAGGGTTTAGGTTTATTATTATTTAATAACAATATGTTACACTTAAGTCCCTCAACTTTCAAATGTTACTTTTCTAGCTTAATTAATTTAGTTCTTGTTTCTTGTTTAGCATCACACATAATATAATCAAGTAACACATATGTCTAACACATAATTATCACATAATTATTGTTTTGACGTTTTTCGTTTATTCACTAATGGTTTGGGTCAACTCGTTTGCGTTTCGGTGCAATTCCCGAAAGACTACACATGTAGTAAGTGTCAAGCGTCATTTAAACCCTAGTTTAAATGTAATGAGGTGTGCGTTATAGATTCAATGATCTTTAAGTTTGAATTGACGGAGTTGAGTTAACGGAGTTAACCTGAAATTGACGAATGTCACAGTGATCAACTAATTTGATAAGATCAGTGTAATTGTAGCAGCTTCACTTGACCAGTCACAAAATCTTGTAAACTACTGGCAACTGATCAATAAGTATGATTAGTTGCAAGAGTTTTTTTTTTTCTTGTACTTATGTGCCAGCTGACCAGCCTGGTTGTAATTTTTAGCATCATTCTAGTTCCTATTTTTCTAAAAGCCTTAAATATAAAGAAAATAATTTTAATTACTGTAACGGACCTTCGAGACATCCTCTAAGTAACAAAGAATGTTAATCTACCTGTAGTATGGACCTTCAAGACAACCTCTTAATTGCCGTAGAGGAACTTCAGGACAATCTCTGAAGTAATAAAGAGCAAATAGCATCTGGTGTTATCCACGCATTGGAGTAGGTTCGAGTCTTATAAAGAGAATAATGGGTGAATTTTAGGAGTAGATTTTATTATTTTAACAGGGTGCGTGTTCGCCGGTTAAAAAAAAAAGAACATACGTTTAGTTACTTTGAAGGACATCCAGAAAGCCTCGAAGCAAAATAAAGAAAAAGAAAAGACACTTGCTTTGAGTTAAACCTAAATGTTTCTTTAAATTAAAGTTTCATGACATTTGTTATGTGTCAATGTAGCATGGTTGAACATTTTAATCCCAAATATCCGTACTCGTATCTGTACACGTACATGTACTTGTACCGATTTACCTTATTCGGTACAGGTATTGGTACTCATTTTTGTTGAATTTTGGTACAGGTACAATCAGGTATATGTACGGGTACGGGTACATTTGGTATTTTGTACGTGTTTGGAGTATATAAAGGTTTAATTGGGATTCTTTATATTTAATATATAAAATAAAATCTTCAACCATGTTATTATTGAACAAGTACCAAACGTTTCTTCGAAATTAAATAATATAACATCCAATACTCGAACCAACAAACAAATCACTTAATGTCGGTGACCGAATTAGGGTTCTTCAATACTATCTTATCATTAAATCGACAGCCAATATGGTACATGTACTAATTTGGTACCGTCACATACCAATGAAAGTACCGATACTCGGACTAATTCAGATTGTTTGTTATTCGTACCGGTATCGGTTTCAAGATCGTCGGAGATTTCAAAATAAAAAAGTAAAGTGGTACAAAAACGGGTACTGTACCGAAATACCCGTACCATACCGAAAAATTTGGTACAAGTATTGGTACACGTTTTTATTGATTTATGGTATGAGTACAATCGGATATATGTACATGTACGAATACAGGTAATATCCCATTCTCATCCCTACATTGTAGTCAAGACTCAAGAGCATTCATACGGCAGAAAACGAACATCGACAAGTCGAAGTGTTCACAGGAAAGTTCTCTTAAATGGAACAACGATAAGTTGAAAAAATGTTCTCTTGTTCTTTATTCATTGATTAAAGAATCAGGTCTTCAAATTTTGGCCAAAAACATTATACGGCTATATTCAGTCATCATTTCATATATTAGAAGTGAATAGTGGGTAGGTTGGTTAGGTTGAGTAACATGTCAATAATTAAAATGGGCCATTTCACATGTGTCACACTGATAAGTTTGGATTGACATGCCAAGACTTAGCTGTCTGCTTTCTTACAAATTAGAGTTCGTTAAATATAATATAAAAAACTGTTCAAACATTCTAATAACTCTAGAGCACCCATAAAGCCATACATTCACGATATCGTATTTCAAATTTTTCACAAAACCTCCTGCCTTCTTTCACAACATCAAATTCTTATTAAAAAATCATTAAAATTATATATATATATATATATATATATATATATATATATATACTAGACGGGTGCACGCGCGATGCGGCGGAAAAAAAATCTTGGTAATCATGTAACAATTACGGATGTTTAAGGTTCGTTTAAAACTTTGAAAATGTTTAAACCAATCACCACTTTTAATTAGTTGGTTTCTGAATGTTCAAACCATAGCAAATAGTTCGGTTTACGGTTTACACAAAAAACAGGCCATAAAAACGGAATGGAGTGTAAATTTATTATTGAAATTCAATGCGTGAAATCAAGCCATTTGTAACGATTCAGTTTGAATTTTTAACGGTTCAATTTTGGTTTTCAATGACAATAAAAATCAAACAAACGGTTTGGCTCACGGTTTAACTTAGAAACCGTTAAAACATAATTGTGAACGCACATACGTAACATGTTAATTTTTTTAATTGAACAAAAACTATAGCTCTACTATATCCAAATTAAAGACAATAAAATGCTCATTTTTATGGTGCAATTTTAAAAAAATATTTTTAATATATGAACAAGTTATGACCGTTGAAAAATCGTTGGTGGAAAGTTGGTTAAAATTAAAATCAAAAGGAATAAATGAGTAAAGATGATGGTTAAAACTTGTAACAATTTTTTAAATTTACAAAAATGGAGTAAAGTTGAAGGGGCAATGTTGTAACTATTTTTTTGCATATTTTTTAATGGACAAGCGTGTCCCTATCTTGCATGCTATAGAATGTGTACCTTATGATTTACAAGTTGTATATTACTTAAAAAGTAGGTATCTTAATTTGCCCATGTCTCATGTATATATATATATATATATATATATATATATATATATATATATATATATATATATATGGGAAACTGATGTGGGCCCATGATGTTTCTGTAGGTTCAAGATCGCGGTTACAGAGGTGCTGCACGAAAATGGGCATAACTTTGGCTACGGGTCTCCGCTTCAAGCGTGCTACTAGTCAAAACAATCGCTGGAACGTGAGCCACGTTGTGATAACTTGCAGTATGCAGTTTATCCCGTTTATTTTTCCGAAATAAGCCTTGTGAATAGACTTTTGGACCACTTTTATATTTTTTGTTTAGTTTATGGGTTTTCTTATGAGCTGTTGTTCGGCTTATCGTTATTTTTGTTGGCCCAAACCAATTTTAGATGCTTTATTAATATATTGAGTTGCCTTGTGAATGATCATTGATCATATTTTAACAAAAACGAATTGATTTTTCAAAATCCTGCCTTTTGGGGTAGAATTTGGGGTTTGGGGAAGTATCATCACGGGTATTTAAAGAATCAGCGTGATTGGCCTTAGTTTACTATTAGTACGCTGCGTTAGAAAGTTAGCATACAAATGAAATTAACATGCTAATTGTGAGAATCAAGTAGAGTAATTATAATTATATATACAAGTGGAATAATTATTTAACTACATAATAGAGTAATTACATAATTACTCTATGATGTAATTACATAATTATTTTATCTGCATATATAATTATTCTACTTAATTCTCACAATTAACATGTTAATTTCATTTGTATTTGATTAAAACCGTATATATATATACATATACACACATAGATATATTTATATATAATATGTGTGTATATGAGAGAAGGGTCACCCTCCCGTCCTCTAGTTTGCAGCAACAACTCCCCCTCCCTCCCAACCCCACCCACAGCCACAAACTTCCCTCACAAACCACCATAGCTCACAATAGGGGTGAACAGAAAACCGAAAATACCGAACCGAAACCGAATTAATCGAAAAACCCGAACCGAAAAAACCGAACCGAAGAATTAACCGACGTTTTTTTTTTGTTTTTTTGAAACACCGAAATTTCGGTTTCGATTCGGTTACTCATTTTAAAAATACCGAAAAAAACCGAACCGAACCGTTTAATTTAACTTGGTATATTAAAATAAATAATTAACTTGGTATTATTAAAATAAATAACTTAAATGATTGTTAAATATATTTATACTAAGCCATATGCGACAACAACCGAAAAAATTAGGAGTTTGTTGGTTCAATAGATTTGTAAGAGAAATTAAAGTTTGTGAAAGGAATAGTAAATGTTAATATTTATTTTTGTACATAGGAACTAGTTGCATAAAACAATTAATAGAACAAAAAAACAAGAAAAAAAACCGAATATAACCGAACCGAAACCGAAAAACCGAAAACCGAAAACCCGAAACCGATCGGTTTGAATTGAAAAAACGAAATTTCGGTTTCGGTTTCGGTTTCGGTTTTACTTAAAAACCGAACCGAACCGTGCTCAGCCCTAGCTCACAACGCAAAAGTCCTTCCCTCCTTGTCAATCCCATGCCACCTCAACGAACGACACCCACATATAATAGCCTTGTGGGTACTCTTACGCCCTGTTCTTGAGTTTTTTAACCAAGGAAAGAAAATGAAAGGAGAAGGAAGGATAAGAAAGGGAAGGAAAGGGAAGTGAATGAAATTTTTTTAATTATGTGTGTTCTTGGGTTGGAAGAAAATTAGAGGAAAGGAAAGGATAACTATGTTAAAAAATAGTTATCCTTAGTAATCATCCTATTTTTTAGAAGATTACTTATTGGGAAAATACATTAATTTAATCCCTCCTAACTTCTTTCCTTTCCATCCTAAAAGAACTCAAGAACATCCACTTTTTAACTATCCTTAATTTTCCTTTCATTTCCCTCCTTTATAAAAACTCAAGAACAAAGCGTCTCCTTTATAAAAACTCAAGAACAAAACGTTAGGGTGAGGTTACTCTATTCTTTTCTTTCCATTATTTCTTTCTTATAACATGATAATAAATGTAAGAAACATTTTTACAATTGTTATCACATTTAAATAACATTCTAGATATCTTTTTTGTCTGTCGCGGGTCACTAAATTAAACGACGGTAAAAAAAAATCCCTAATGATAACCACAGTACATTAATAATAAAACTTTTCTGGGGTCAGGCTAAACGTACCTTGTTGCTTGTCATACCCCCACTCTCCTAGAAAAACCAATTTTCATATTACCCATTAAAATCATATAATTACCAAATTAGCACAAATTTAAGAATTTCATATTTTTTTACAAGTTGCATTTTTTTTATTTCGGGTTTAGGGTTTAGGGTTTAGGTTTTCGGGTTTCGGATTTAGCGTTTAGGGTTCGGGTTTAGCGTTTAGGGTTTAGGGTTCGGGTTTAGGGTTTAAGTTTTCGGGTTTCGGGTTTAGGGTTTAAGGCTTAATTTGTAAAAGATAAAGAGGTAAAATAAGGATATAATAAATATTTTTACTATTAAAATTTAAAAAAAAATATTATAAATATTTACAATATTAATACTAAAAAATAAATTAATAGTAATACTTGATAATTTTTTATTTGATATACGTAGTAGAGATTATTAAGTTAAAAAAATATTGTAGGAACTAATATGTATATAAATAATGTTAAGAGGTAATAATAATTGATCTAATAAGTTCACGGATGTATATTTAATAAAAATGGTATATGGGGAGCGTAAGTTTAGCATAGCAGCAACCTTTTGGCTTCCACCGGCCGGCTTTTAATTGGCTTTAATGCTATTTTTGTTTTGTATTAATTTATAACGATGAATGTTATATGCTCTTCGTGCATGGTAAGTTATCCTGATTCCAGAAGGTTTTTATTTTACTTTTTAAGTTTTCGACTAGGTACGCAGATTTATATGTTCTCGTGCATTGCCATATTGGTTTCCCCCTTCAATCTTAGTTGATTTGTAATCAAGGCAACCTGGTTGTAAAAATCTTCAATTGATTTTGTTTCCTTCATTTGTAGGTTGTCGAATTCACATGTCAAAACCTTGACTTTGTCATCTCTTTGTATCTTCTGAACAAAATATCCCATAACCTTGACTTTGTCATCTCCTTTGTATCTTCTGAACAAAATATCCCATGCTTCTTTTGAAGTTGTCGTGGATATCCTTTAAAAAATAACATCATCTACTGTTTGGTAGATTAGTAATAACGCTTTCTTGTCCTTAATTTCTTTTGACTTATTTCGTTTTGATGATGAGTACAAAACAATCTACTGTCGGGCGCAATCTAGATCTTTGATATTGAATTGATAAATATAATAGATGAATAAGAAGATATTGTTAACTAATAATTATGTGTCAATAGTATTGATATATATATTTGTATCTAATAGGTTGTTAATATTGATTGTGTTTCCTTAGTGAGTTCCTATAATATCTCTCTTCTTTGTAATATTTATACGTTGCATTATTATGAAGATCAATGGGAAAGAATATTGATTTCTTACATGGTATCACCCTAATTGCCATCTCCTTGCTTTCCTTTATTTTTTCCTTTCTTGTACCCTACGTATCCAACCCTCATGGCCGACAAACAAGACTCTAAATCCCATTCCCTTCATCCTGTTTATACCGTCACTAACATCCAACAACGAATCCGTACTCTCGATGGCGTAAAACTTTCATACCATTCGTGGGTGAAACTCTTTAAACTCCATGCCACATGCTTTGATGTCTTGCAACACATCGACGGTTCGCCGTCACCTGCCGCCACATCCACCGAGTACCCGTCTTGGAAGAAACTTGACGCTATAGTATTGCAATGGAATTATGGGACCATCTCGAACGAATTGTTCGAACAAGTCTTGGGTGATGAATCTACCGCCTACGAGGCCTGGAAGCGGGCAGAGAATTTGTTCTTGAATAACAAGGGTTCTCGGGCAGCGGCTCTCCAACACGAGCTCACGAATTTGACTCTCGCCGCCATGCCCTCTCTTGACGCGTATTGCCAGCGTGTTCGAGAACTCTCGGATCAATTGACGGCTATTAAATGTCCAATCAACAACACTCAACGAATCATCTATTTGGTTCGCGGTCTACCACACGATTTCGATGCCATCGGATCTACCCTCAATAATTCTCTTCCCAAATGGGAAGATGATGTCAATCAACTTCAGTCGGAGGCTCGGGGGATTGCTGCCCGGGAAAAAATGTCATCGTCCCCTATTGTGTCAGCCGCCGTCGCATCCCATAACCCACCAAACCGCGACACGCACCCTCGTCGTCCTTCCGGTTCTCGTCGTGATAACAACAGGAGCAACAAAACCCCTCAACGTGCCTCAAGTCAAATGCGTCCACAACAGCACATGGTTCAAAACCCACCACCAGCTTCATATCCTTATTGGGCTCCTCCTCCTTATTGGCGCCCCCATGTCCATACCCAACACAGGGATGGGGACAACCTTGGCAGCCACGACATACTTCAAACCGGCCTGATAACTCTATCCCAACTCAACAGAACGCCGGTAATCACCAGGCCCAAGCCCAAGCTCATCTTGCTGAAGTTGATCCCCTCCAGCCCACTCAATTAGCTGAAGTAGTTCAAGCACTATCCATGGACTCTGGTGAAATGAATGATCCATGGCATTTTGACACAGGCGCGTCATACCACATCACAAATGATCAAGGTAAACTATCTACCTTTTCTCCGTATTCACCAATAGAGTCAATATTTGTAGGAAATGGCAATATAATTCCAGTCCTCGGATCGGGAACTTCTACCATACCTACACCTTCCAAACCCTTACATTTAAAATCGGTCTTTTTTAATCCAAATATTATTAAGAATTTTATATCCGTACGAAAATTCAATATTGATAATTATACATCTATTGAATTTGATCCTTTTGGTTTATCTTTGAAGGATTTCAAGGATGGCACGATCCCGAGTCGTCACAATAGCAGAAGTGATCTATACCCCCTTTCACCACCAATGCTTCCGCTGCCACTGCTTGTCTTGCTTCTAATAATAAAGACTCCACTTTTTGGCATAATCGTCTTGGTCACCCGGGACAACCTGTCATGGAGTTCCTTCGTTCTAATAATTTTATTTCATGTAATAAGTTACAAACTCCATTTGTTTGTCATGCTTGTCAGATTTTCAAGCATAAACGGTTACCATTTTCTGATTCCATTAATCGTACTTTATTACCATTTGCTATGTTACATTGTGATTTGTGGACTTCACCCGTTTTGAGCCACGCCGGCTACAAATATTATATGGTCTTAACGGATAATTTTACACAATACACATGGGTTTATCCACTTCGGTTTAAATCCGAAACGTTTGACAGGTTTTCACTTTTATAAGTATATTGAAACACAATTCCACATGCAAATACAATCATTTCAATGCGATATGGGGGGGGGGCCGAATTTGACAACACGAATTTCAAAAACTTTGCCATTAAATACGGCATCCAACTCCATTTTTCTTGCCCCCACACGTCTCAACAAAACGGAAAATCTGAGCCTATGATACGTCGAATAAACGAAATCATGTTCACCTTACTCACTCATGCCTCCCTCTCATCCTCATTTTGGTTGAAGCCTTACACACGGCTTCTCACCTTCATAACATTCTCCCTACAAAGTTACACAACAACCACTCCCCCACGTCTCTTCTTTACCATCGTACTCCCTCATATAACCACCTCCGTGTGTTCAGTTGCTTATGCTATCCTAACCTCTCCTCTACTCGCTCTCACAAACTAGCCCCCCTCCCCCCGCTTAACACCCTGTGTCTTTCTCGGGTATCCCGCAAACTACCGTGGTTACCGATGCCTTGACATCTCGACCGGGAAAACTATCTTCTCAAGACACGTCACCTTCGACGAGTCTCAGTTTCCATATAACACCCCTAACGTTCCATCACCCACACATTCTTTTTTGGACCCATCTCCCATAATATTCACCCAACCAACCACCTCTATCCCTGCCCCTAACCAACCTGCTCCTCCATCACCTCCCTCAAACACATTAGAAACCCAAGACGTTACTGCCAACTCACCACCCGAACCTCAAACCCACTCCAACCCCACTTCCATGCTCCACTCACCACCCAATTCACACACCACAAATAACCCACCACCCCTGATCCATAATTCACCGCCACCTTTGGCTCCCAATACCGACAACACCTCTTCCCACCCCATGCAAACCCGATCCCGATCCGACATTGTTAAACCTTGCGTCCCTCTTTCTCTAAACACCGTAACAACTCCTTCACTTTCGCCTCTACCTAAATCCCATATCACCGCCCTCAACGATCTAAACTGGAAAATGCCATGTCTAACGAATATAACGCTCTATTGGAAAATAATACGTGGGATCTAGTACCGAGACCTACGGATGCACCGGTTGTTCAGTGCATGTGGCTATATAAGCATAAATTTAACGTCGATGGTTCATTGGAATGATACAAGGCGAGACTTGTTGTTAATGGTAATAGTCAAATAGTTGGGGTTGACTATGATGACACGTTTAGTCCCGTGGTAAAACCAACAACAATCCAAACGGTTCTCAGTTTAGCAGTATCAAAGTCATGGCCAATTCATCAAATGGATGTTAAAAACGTGTTTCTACACGACCATTTGCAAGAAACGGTTTATATGTTTCAACCGCCGGGGTTTGTGTCTACAACACTACCGAAACATGTTTGTAAGCTTAACCACTCACTATATGGTCTAAAACAAGCTCCGAGGGCTTGGTATCATAGGTTTGCTACATATATTTCAAAGTGTGGATTTAAAAGTAGCATGTGCGACACGTCCTTATTCGTTTATAAAAAGGGAGATCAAATGGCCTACCTCTTATTATATGTGGATGACATAATTTTAACTGCTTCCTGTGACATGCTACTTCGCCAAATTACCAGGTCACTTTCAGTAGAATTCAAAATGACTGATCTAGGCCCGCTACATCACTTCCTCAGTATCACTGTTCAAAATCAAAAAGGTGGTTTGTTTCTATCTCAATAGACATATGCTTCGGACATTTTATCACGTGCTGCCATGACCGATTGTAAGACTGCCAGTACCCCAGTTGAAGTAGGCTCCAAGCTAAGCGCTACAGTCGGCCCACTTATTTCGGAAGGATCTTTATATAGAAACCTCGCTGGTGCGCTATAGTATCTCACTATTACTCGTCCAGATATTTCTTATGCGGTTTAACAAATTTGTCTCTATATGCATGCCTCACGAGAACCGCACTTTCAGTTACCTAAGCGGATCCTTCGATACATCAAAGGTACTTTAGCTCATGGTCTCGTCATTTCTCCATCTCCATCCATGAAGCTTACCGCATACTCGGATGTGGATTGGGGTGGGTGTCCCGACTCACGTCGATCTACCTCTGGCTATTGTGTCTACATGGGCGCAAACTTGGTCTCTTGGTCCTCTAAACGTCAACCAACAGTCTCTCGATCCAGTGCCGAAGCCGAATATAGAGGGGTTGCTAACGCTATAGCCGAGGTATGTTGGATCCGTAATCTCCTTCTCGAGCTCCATGTCCCGGTTACACATGCGACACTTATCTATTGTGACAATGTCTCGGCAGTCTACCTTTCGAAAATTCCCGTTCAACATCAACGCACTAAACACGTCGAGCTCGATATTCACTTTGTTCGAGAGAAGGTCTGACTTGGTACAATCAAAGTCCTCCACGTTCCTGCCGACTACCAATATGCGGACATCTTTACCAAGGGTCTACCCCAACATCTCTTCCAACGGTTTCGGTCCACTTTATGCCTCCGTCAACCTATGGCTCAAACTGCAGGGGAGTGTTAACCAATAATTATGTGTCAACAGTATTGGTATATATATTTGTATTTAATAGGTTGTTAATGTGTTTCCTTAGTGAGTTCTTGTATATCTCTCTTCCTTGTAATATTTATACGTTGCATTATTATGAAGGTCAATGGGAAAGAATATTGATTTCTTACTGATATGAACAACACTTTGATCCAAACTGAACTTTGATTGAATGATCTAAACGTTCTGATTGTTGCCAAATTTATAGATTACATGATCCAATCAGAAATTGATACTTTTATATGGAAGTTACAAACTTCCATATTGACACATCTAGACCCTAGACTTTACGGACTTGTTTAAGTATACTTATACATTCTTTTAACTAATTACACTATGACCCTTGTACTTCTTAATGACGAGTGATTAATACTACATTCACCCCCTTAATCACGACCATCTTCATCAAGATCAGGTTACAGCAACGTTGGTTCATCGTCTTCATCCTGGACCAAGTTTTTCTCCTCTCTTCCTTACAAGTTTGGACATTCACTCCTGTAATGTCCAAGTTCATCGCATTTGTAACACCTTATATGGCTCTTGTTCTGTTGCACTCCACTATCACCTCGACTTTTCATTGACATCCGACCTTTCCCTCATCTATGTCTAAAGTCCTCTTGATTTGAGTTTCTACAACCACAATGCTTACAATTATGGTGTTTGCCCTTCCATTTTCCGTTTGCTCCACTGAATAATAACTTCCCAGACACATCCTCCTCCACAATTTTCTTCTCCGTGCATTCCTTGAAAGCCTTTAATATCCCATCGATTCTTGAAATGGCATAGTTTTAAGATCAACAAACTATTCAATTGATGCAACAATTTGAACAAACTTTTCTAGTACAGAACCCAAAAGTTTTCGAACCAATCTTTTCTCATTCATCGTATGCCCAAGACTGCTTGCTGTGTTGCAATTTGACTTATCCATTTAGCATAGACATCGAGTGAATCATCAATATTCATCTTCAGAGAATCAAACTCTGACTCGAGTGTCTCAATACGCGCCTCCTTAACCCTATCGACTCCAACATGTTGAACCTTTAATGCTTCCCAAATTTCTTCTGCTGAAGTAAGATTAGCAATTTGCAAAACCAAATTTTCAGGAATTGCTTGGTATAGTAATGCAATTGCCATGTTATTCTTTTCCTCATCGAATTGATCAGTACCTGCTTTTGGTTCAACCGCTTCCCATATACCATGAACATTAATGAGCACTTTAATTTTTACCGCCCAAATAGTATAATTTGTCTCTTTAAGGATCAGGCACTGGAAAGTCATTAATGTCCTCCATCCTTTGTTGTTGCAACTTCCTTATCTTTATCTTTCGACTGAACCATCTTCAGTGTCTTCTTTTTCCCTATTCTAGCGAACTTTCTTTTCTCAAGTAATAATCTGATTAACTTTTGTTCAAACCAAATAAAAATAACCCTACTCATTAACTTGTATAATCCTTCCGCAAACAAAACCTGGTTCTTTGATCCACTTGTTCTGATCAATCTCGCCTCGCGCTGAAAGTCAATCTCGCCTTCTACGATGACAATCAATCCCGCTTTCCTGCGTTGACAATCAATCCCGCCTTCTCTGCATTGATCTCGATCAATCTCGTTGCGTTGATTGTCAATCTCGCTTCCAACGTTGACAATCAATCTAGCCTTTTGCGTTGATCTTTAATCCCCTGACCAAAATTCCGAACCGTTGCTTTCAAACAAACTTTTCCTTGTTTTGTAATTCCGTTTTCTACTTGATAGAAAAACACATAACAAACAACCACCGCTTCCAATTTTAGTGTCCCGAAAATCAGTGGCCCGAAACACACCGCCGCCGTTGGTTTATCTTTCTTTGTCAAAAATACCACCGGCCACCACCACAAATCAAACCTTGATTTGTTGGACTTTAAAACCCAATGTTGTTTCACAAAGCTTCAATCTATTGCTGGAGAACAACTTCTGTTCGTTAAAATACGTCCTAAAACTGGCATGCCAGCCGGAAAAACGTTTTTGCCGGAATTGGTCGCCGGAAAAACGGATTTCACCGAAAAAGTCTTCTGCGCTTTTTTTCTCTTGCCGGAACTTCAATTTATCAACGGAGAACATCGTTGATAACCACCATTATTCAAATTTCACCCGATAAAACCCGCCAGAAAAACGATATACCAAAAATTGTCGCCGGAATCTGCTGTTATCACCGGAAAAACACTGTTGATGCGTATTTTGGCCGGGAATCTTCCTTTAATTTCAGAAATATCCACCTCCGATCTTCAATCGTTCAATCTATTAATCAAATCGTGTAACACCTAATGCTCTGATACCAATGTTGGCCCGAAACTAGATCTTTGATATTGAATTGATAAATAATAGATGAATAAGAAGATATGAACAACACTTTGATCCAAACTGAACTTTGATTGAATGATTTAAACGTTTTGATTGTTGCCCTATTTATAGATTACATGATCCAATCATAAATTGATAATTGTGCATGGAAGTTACAAACTTCCATATTGACACATCTAAACCCTAGACTTTACTGACTTGTTTAAGTATATCTTAAACATTCTTTTAACTAATTACACTACGACCCTTGTACTTCTTAATGACGAGTGATTAATGCTAAATCTACCACCTGCTATTTATGAGAGAAATAAAAAACAAACACATGCATAAAATAAACCATGTTCTCCTACTTTTATGTAAAAACCCCAACGTTCACGTCCATATGAATCTAAGTCAAACCATGCTCTTCATTAACCACCAATCTCTCAAACTCTTTTGACCTATTTGTATCAGATCCATGTCAGATTCGACAAGTACCCATCGACCATCAAGATTATCCAACAATTTGAAAGTGTGTCTTTCTAAAACTGTATTGTTATAGTTTGTATATACCATGATTTAGATTTGTGGATGATAATAAGGGGATGGTAACCATAACATGTATTTGCTTTGTAAATCAACGCCACTAGCTATATATATTTGAGCACGCACTAATTATCTACATTTGTTCGATGTGCAGACACGAATCAAAAGCCATCAAAGTAATTGTTGATACAATTTCAAATAAGTTGTTTCCCATACCTCAAGTGTTGATGAAGACCTTATCGGGATGATCGATCGTGTGCAAGAACTGGAAGCCAAGTTAGAAATCCGGTCAGAGGGTGTGCGCATGGTTGGGATATTGGGGGGGGGGGGGGTGGTAAGACTACTCTTGCATCTCCTCTTTCTAGGAAAATCTCTCACATTTTCGAGGTAGTTGCATTGCTGACAATATTCGAGAGGATGTAAAACCGACATGGTTTAAATTTTCTGCAACAAAAAATTATATCAAGGCTTCTGAAAACAGAAATGAAATTGCAAGATGTTGGCGAAGGAAAGCTCATGATAAGTAGGAGGTTATGTCGTAGCAATGTCTTGATTATTCTAGATGATGTTGATGGCTACAAGCAACTAGAAGCTTTAGCCGGATCCCCTAGTTGGTTTGGTAGTGGAGCCGTATTATAATTACAACAAGAAATGAACATTTGCTATTAACCCACAAGGTAAACCTAGTTTTTCCGGTTAGATTATTAAAGAAAAGAGCATACAATGAAAAACACCTTTAAAAGATTACAATACACTTTCATTACGGGTGGTTTCTTATGCTGCTAGTCTCCCATTAGCACTTAAAAGTTTTTTTCTATATGACAAAGATGAGAAGGAGTGGATGAGTACCTTGGATAGGCTAAAAGATGCTCCAAAAAAAAGAAATTGTGGAGGTACTCAAAATTAGTTATGATGGACTTGAAAGTGACGAGAAAGCCATATTCTTGGATATTGCATATTTTTTTCCGATGGAAAGAGGTAAATCAAGTAATGAAGCTTGTGGTTATCACCCTACTCTAGGTATAAAAGTGTTGCAACAAAAAGCTCTCATAACTATTGTAGATGGTAAGTTTGACATGCATGATCTCATTCAAGAAATGGGACACAATATTGTTAGAGGAGAACATCCTAACAATCCTGCAAAACATAGTAGGGTTTGGAAGGATGAAGAAATCATAAACATGTGTCATGGGGATGCAACAATGGTGCATGTTTCGAAATATACATTATATGTCTTTTTAACTCTGTGTACATTGTTTTCTCCTTTATTGTAGGAAGAGTGCAAGACTAAAGCGATACAAAATGATGGTGATCCATCATTGTTCTGTAAGATTCTATCAAGCATGAAGAGACCACGTTGGCTTAGCTTGACCAAATCTGATAACTATAATGTTTGGAATGTTTATAGGAATGATGATCCATCATTGTTCCATGTTTCTAGGAATGGTGATCCATCACTGTTCCGTAAGATTCTATCAAGCATGAAGAGACTAAGCTGGCTTAGTTTGACCAAATTTAATTAGTATAATGATAGGAATGTTGAAGCACCTACTTTTCTTTCAAATGACCTGTGTTATATTCGTTTGGAAAGTCCATTCCCAGACAGTTTTCGTCCAATGAAGCCTGCTACTCTGAAGCTGGTTAGCAACTTGCAAAATGAACTTTGGAATGGTTACAAGGTAATTTAATTGTTTATTTGTTTAAAATGTAGAATTAGAAGTGAGTTAGTTTCTAACTTTGAATTATGAAATCTATCTATATCATTAATAAATTCTATTACTAACTTGTGTGTGCTTTCATTCACTAATTAGCATCTACCACATCTGAAAGTACTTGAGCTCTTTAAAGTGAAGAATCTGGTAAGCACACCAGATTTTGCGATTTTGCTGGACTCCCATGTCTTCATAAGTTGAAACTTTATTATTGTGGAAGGTTAAAGAGTATTCACCCATCACTAGGAAATCATGCAATTCTTGAAGACGTGTGTCTATGGTTTTGTCGCAAGCTTAGCATGCTTCCAACGATTGTCCACATGGGAAAGCTTAGGACTCTTGAAATCCGACATTGTGGTCGTTTGGAGTTCCCAAAGATCGAATCAAACTTGGAAAGCTTGGTAAGGTTGTCTTTAGTCAAATGGGGATAGATGCCGTGCTCCTATTAGTTGGAGAAGGACGATTTGCGAAACTTATTTCAGTAGACTTGAGTTACTGTTTCTTAAAAAACAAAGAAGCCAACTATTATAAATTAGAAAATGTGGAAGAAATCAAATTAACGAAATTAATTCGTCAGTTAAAGAAGCGAGCACATCAAAGTACGGGTTTAAAATTGGTTCAAATTGATTTTATCGCAGTCAACACATAGCTTACAAAAGTTGGAACTGAGTGACTGTAACTTGATAGATGGAGAAATCCCACATCTTATTGGTGAATTATCGAACTTAAGAGAATTATTTCTAGGTGCAAATGATTTTTCACGATTAGACAGCTTCTAGCAACTTACTCGGCTCAAATTTCTCAGCCTGCTCTGTTAGAAAATAAAATAAGTAATAATATATTCAAGGATCAGCAATTATCATCATTTCCTTTATTAGAAGATAGCACAGCTCATTCACAGCAATTCCAGACCGTTAACACCAATAATCATGGGATTCACTTTTTATTTTATTATTTTTTCCATGTCAAAGATGATAGAGTCTTTCTATTTATTTGTTTTTCTTCTGTCTCTGTAAAATAACAACACAAACAATAAACTATCTTTGAATCCCTTGAATTCCATTGTGACAACATGGTATCAGAGCAGTGTTTATGGTCTTAGGATCAACCTGCTCGAACTGCTCATCCTCTACCATTGTTAACCTATATTCAACCTTGTCAAACCATACTTCAGATTCCTTCATTCTCAAACCTTTAGCTGCAGTAAAACACCATGTCTGGGAACAACAATAACGAGGATCTCGCATTACAAATCACAAACCTACTCAAGAGTGGTCTCAATGGCCAAAACCAACCTCAAAAACAAAATCTTTCCGATAGCTTGAAAATTAGTCTCAAGCTAAACAGTCAAAACTATGACCTATGGGCTCGAATGATTCAAGTAGCCATCGGGGGGAAATCAAAATCACTTTTGAGCCACTTATCCGGAAACCTGCACCACCGGAACCTACCGATGAAGCGTATGAACAATGGGAACAAAAAGACTTAGTCGTGTTCTCATGGTTAATACAAAATATCGAACCCGCTCTTGCAAGTAACCTAACCGAATTTCCCACAACCAAAACTTTGTGGGATGCATTGGCAGTTACTTACAGTAGCAGGAAAGACAAGTTGCAAACGTTTGACTTACACATAAAAGCAAACGGATTTAAACAGAATGGAACACCACTAGAAGACTTCGGGATTGTTATGCAAGGTGTGTGGGGTGAAATCGAAAGACGAGATCCAAACCCTATGACATGCAAAACCGACATCGGAACCTACAATAAAATCCGGTCAGAACAAAAACTCTTTCAATTCCTCAATGCCTTTGACCGACAATACGATACCATCAAACGCGAAATCCTCCGATGCGATATGTTACCCTCGGTAGAGAGCGCCTACTCAACCGTTCGAAAAGAGATGGTGCATCAAGGTATACTAGGAAACGTCATAGACACTTCATCATCATCTCAAAACGGGATGGCGACAGGTTTAGCTGCCAATGGGTCGAACGAATCAGAAGAACATGGTCTATGGTTTCTGTCAAAGAGCAAATCGGTTTACAAGAGTTTAAATACTTCATCATCGCGGACTGATAAGACAAAATTGAAATGCACTCATTGCGGGATGTCAAAACATACCAGAGAGCAGTGCTTCAAACTCGTTGGCTTTCCCAAGTGGTGGAACGACGGGCACAAGAAATCGAATAAAGAAGGTGCAAAGGCGGCTGCTGCTGCCGTCGGCCACACAGAAACTAGTAACACCGGAATTAATAACAGCCAGAGTGGCTTTGGTGGGTGTAACTTCTGCCATTGAAGGAGGTGCCATGGAGAAATCAGATAACATAGGTGAAAGAGTAATGAGTTTGAGAGAATACCCTCAAACTCTTGTATTTGCAATCATGTTTTTATTGACCCCACAGTTAAAAATCTGCTCAGTTTAGCCCCCGAAGAAAATAGCCATTCCTTAAAAAATCCTCAAGAACCTAATTTTTTAAGAAACAAATCTCAAAAATATGATGTTTTAAATAAACCTCCTGGCGATTCCAATTTTTTTGAAACAAGCCACAAATGTAAAAATTATATTTCAGAAGTCTCGAGAGATTTTGTTTTTCACGAAAATAACCAAAATAGGGGAGAAGTTAATATGGCTAGAATCAATAAAAATTTATATAAATTTTGGATTTTTGACTGCGGTGCTACCGACACAATGACCTTCGAATTATCCAATATAATTTCAAATTCTAAACCAAAAATTAACCATATAAAAACCGCGAATGGGGGAGTGGTTCCCGTAAAAGAAGGAGGAACCATTGAAATTTCACCTACTTTAAAACTTTAAAATTGTCTTTATGTTCCTTCTTTATCACATAAACTTTTGTCTATTAGTCATGTGACAAAAGAATTAAATTGCTCCGTCTTAATGAACCCGACCTTCTGTATATTACAGGATATCCGGAAGAGAGCGATTATTGGGCGTGGCACTGAAAGCCACGGATTATACTATGTGGAAGAAGTGACTCAACACGGTACTATGATGCTTGCGCATGGAACTATCAATAGAGAAGCGTGGTTGTGGCATAGGAGATTAGATCACCAATCTATCGGTTATTTACATATTTTATTTCCAAAGTTATTTCCATTAAATGAGCCATTAAGTTGTGAAACTTGTGTCATGGCCAAAAGCCATAGACATACTTTTAAATCCAATAATACGAGGGTTGATTTACGTTTTTCCCTTGTCCATTCGGATGTATGGGGGCCGGCAAAAGTTCCTGGAGGTCAAAATTTTCGTTTTTTGTTCTGTTTGTTGATGACTGCACTCGTATAACATGGATTTATTTTCTAAAACATTAATCTGAAGTTTTTGATAAATTTACTATGTTTTATGCAATGATACAAACACAATTTAAAACAAATTGCCAAATTCTTCAATCTGATAATGGTGGAGAGTTCATAAACGATTCAATGAAACAATTTTGTCAAACAAAAGGAATAATTCATCATACATCGTGTTCTCACACTCCTGTACAAAATTGCACTGTCGAACGAAAAAATCGTATTCTCCTATAAATAACTCGTGCCTTAGTAATTGAATTTCAAGTGCCTACGTCGTTTTGGCCCGAAGCTCTCGCTACTACTACGTATCTTCTCAATCGACTTCCTACAAAGGCCCTTGACCTAAAAACCCCTCTTCAGGCTCTTTCAGACTTTACCAACCACCACCCACCCTTACCACGTATATTTGGATGCTCCGTCTTTGTCTACATACCCAAAAGCAATCGAACAAAACTCGATCCATGTGTCGAGAAGTGTGTATTTGTAGGCTATGGAATCAATCAAAAAAGGTACCGCTGCTACAACCCAAAAACCCGCCATATACACACTACTATGAATTGTGACTTCCTTGAAACTGAGTTCTTTTATCCCGCCAAACTTATTGGTGAGGGGGGAGAAGAAACATAACACACTAAGTTGGCTAAAATGGGTCCCAAAATGGGCCCCATCTCCCGAATAATTCAATGACAATACCGAGGATGAGTCACTAACTCCACATTAATCTGGTGGATCAACAATCAGTGTTACAATCCAAGTACCTCCCGACCTAACGTCCGAGGTAAGTAAATCTTATATATCTGAAAACTCAATGAATGAAGAATCTCATGAAAATATTGATATAACTAACAACCATGAGATAGAAGTAGAACAATCAGTGCAGATGGAACAAGAAGAACGTATACAAGAAGAAACAAGACAAGAAGAAATAGCTGAGAGATATGTTCTCCCACCAAGAATCAACAGAGGAATTCCTGCAAAGAGATACTCACTAGAAAAACAATCCAAATCCTCCAGATATCCCATAGCCAACACAGCAGAAGCAAACCTATCTGAAGAAGCTAAGGCTTTTAGCACTTCTCTATACGCTGAATAAATTCCATACTCTGTGGAACAAGCTTTAGCATCAAAGAACTGAAGGCTTCTATGGAAACAGAGATGAAAACACTTATTACAAATTATACATGGGAAATATGTGACCGTCCAACATGAAAGAAACCCGTAGGATGCCGATGGGTCTTCACAATTAAACATAAACCAGACGGAACCATTGAAAGATATAAAGCAAGGTTGGTGGCTAAAGGCTACACTCAAACGTATGGAATTGACTACGAAGAAACATTCTCTCCGGTAGCCAAGATTGACATAATCAGGGTCCTTTTCTCGATTGCTACAAATGAAGGATGACCTCTTCACCAATTTGATGTTAAGAATGCATTTGTTTATGGAGAATTAAAAGAAGAAGTATATATGGAAGCTCCACCCGGGTTCACGGAAAATTTCAAAGCAAAAGGAAGTCTGTCGCTTAAAAAAAACTATTTACGGGTTGAAACAATCTCCCAGAGCTTGGTTCGGCAGATTCACCCTAGCAATGAAGGAATATGGATTCTGCCAAAGCAATTTTGATCATACGCTTTTCCTTAAAAACAAAGGTAACCTTGTAACTTGTTTAATCATATATGTTGATGACATGATCATTACAGGGACGATGATGAAGAAATGAAGAAGTTGAAAGCAAACTTGTTTAAAGAATTCGAAAAGAAGGACCTAGGAAGGCTTAAGTACTTTCTTGGAATTGAAGTACTAAGATCTAAAACGGGTATTTTTCATATGTCAAAAAAATATATACTTGACCTTTTAGCAGAGACAGGATTGATCGACTGCAAACCAGCCGATACGCCAATAATGGTTAATCATAAACTCCATATGGAAGAAGGAGGCGAACCAACAGACAAAGAAAGCTACCAATGCTTGGTAGGAAAATTAATATATCTCTCGCATACTCGTCCAGATATTGCATATGTAGTGGGAGTAGTCAACAAATTTATGCATCAACCTCAAGACACTCACATGGAAGCGGTGTAGAGAATTATCAAATATCTCAAAGGGACAACTGGCCATGGCGTTTTCTTCCAACCATATTTTTTCAAGTTTATACTGATGCAGTATGGGCAGGGGACAAAGATGATGCAAGATCAACATCGAGTTATTTCACTCTACTTGGTGGAAATTTAGTTACATGGAGAAGCAAAAAGCAGAAGGTCGTTGCATTATTCCGAGGAATTGCACGAGGCGTGTCAGAGGTTCTATGGATACTTAAACTTATGACAGAAATTGGTTTTCTTCAAACGGAAGCTAGTAGAATCATGTGTGACAACAAAGCCGCAATACAAATTTCAAAATATCCTGTCCAACACGATCGTACAAAGAATGTGAAAGTTAATAGAAACATCATCAAAAAAAAAATTGAAGCCGGAATTATAGAGTTACCATTTGTCCGATCATAAGACCGATTAGCAGATATATTAACAAAGGTCGTCAACGGGAGAATATTCAGCAATTCTCTTAGCAAGTTATCGGAAACCCTACTGCTCAACTTGAGGGGGAGTGTTAGAAAATAAAATAAGTAATAACATATTCAAGGATAGCAATTATCATCATTTCCTTTAATGGAAGATAGCACAGCTCATTCACAGCAATACAAGACCGTTAACACCAAGAATCATGGGATTCACTTTTTATTTTATTATTTTTTCCACGTTTAAGATGATAGAGTCTTTCTATTTATTTGTTTTTCTCCTGTCTCCGTAAAATAACAATACAAACAATAAACAATCTTTGAATCCCTTAAATTCCATTGTGACAACATGCGCAACTGCCAGAAACTTGTTGAATTGCCCGAGCTACTGTCAAGTTTAGCTAGACTTGATGCAAATTTCTGCAAGTCACTTAAAACCACAATTAGAAATGTAAATGGTTATGTCAAGTCTTACTTATGAATACGAGAATTGTAACTGATAGCGACACGTTACTACAATCCATGCTTCAGGTATGTATACCTGCCTCTCTTTGTATTTAAATATCACTCAATGACTATTCATATATAATAACTTTATTGTAATAGTTTTGAGTCTAATGAGAAATATAATGAAATTATTGATATTAAAAAATATATATAAAGAATAATAATGGAAATTAGGATCTAACGAATTTGTGTATATATTATTAGGGAATGGCTATCAAAAATCATCACTCTATGCTTCTCAAACTCTAAGGCCTTGAGATCAGGGCCGGATTTGGGCCTGTGCAGGCTGTGCAACCGCACAAGGCCCAAAACCAGGAACGTCCCATAGTTATTTTTTTGTTCAACAGCTATAAGTCCAAATTCAAATGCTTAGTCCAAATTATCAAATGTGAAGAACCAGATCCAAATTGCCTTTTCAATCAGGAAGACCCAAAAACAAGATTTTGAAAGCTGAAACAAAGGCCCTTCTTTTCTCTTTTCTATAATTTTTTATATATATGTACTATGTTACATAATCCTGATCTTGGTATTATCAATCTAGATTTTCTTATTTTTTTAACTCTTTAATTCAAGTGTTCAATTGGATCACTTTATATAATAATACGCTACATTTATATATTATTCATTCGATATCTAAAAGATATAAAAGGTGATATATGATATATAATTATAAGAGCATTCAACGGCATAGATATATACTTCAACATTATGGTTCTAACCCATCGTCTCAATAAAATAATATGAGGACAGGTGAACTCTAGAGGAATATTTGATTGGGTAATTTATCCATTTACTCGTTTACAAACGCACTGTGATATGCTTGATTAGTTGAAGTTTTAGCATAACAATTTTGTATGTTTTTTCAGAAATTATCCCTTCTAAACGCTTATCTGGTTTTCATAAATGAAAAAAGAGAAATAAATACTGAAGAGCTTAAAATATGAAGAATCGATCAACAAATTTGCCACAAAAAGTACTAGAAGAGCCTCGTGAAGTATTGTTTTGTTTATTGTTCGTATGCTATCACACTTACCGTTCTATTACTATATATATATACATGAGTTTATATTAACCCACTTTTTTTACTCGTACGGGGTCTATAAAGACCGAAGCATTCTTAGGGACGGCCCTGCTTGAGATTGCAAAGAAACTTTGACCTCCTATTGTTAAAAGGGGTAGATGCAAATTGCAGCTTCCATAGAATTGGTGTAATGACTTTTGTGGATTCTTAATGTGCGCTGTTGTAAAAGACATACTTGAACTCTTTGTTTCTCAAAGTATAAGTATGACGCAGGTGATGAGTGGTAAAGGTTCCGAAGATGATGTGCTTTGGGAGGAGAGCGATGGTGATAAGTATACATGGGTTTTTTATGTTTCGTTTGCTACAGTAAGACACACTCCATGGTGGAACTCAACGTACGAAGCAATTTCAGTAAACAATAGCCAGATCAACGGCTTTGAGCGCCCATTCAAATCAATATGTAGTGGGTTTGGAGTTACATTGGCTCCGAGGAAAGGCAGAAGTGGTTCAACAATATCAACAACAAGAAGAATATGAATTTTCTCATTTACACCTGAGATTGAGATTTCACACGACCCAACAGCTTTACAGATATTGTTCCCGAATCCTTTTCTTGAAATTTTGATAGTTAAACAATTAAATGTACCAATGTATAACAAAAAGTTATTTTATTGCTCGAAAAGGATTTAAATGGTAGTGAAGTTCAAATAGAAAATAAAATAGCACTGATTGTTTCTTAAATTGACTAAAGCCACAAAGATATGGGATAACAGGATACATGCTGCATGGGTCGAATAGTTTGACGCATTGAAAGTTGCGGCCTAGCTTTTGATCGAGTTGTATAGTTTGACGCATTGAAAGTTGTAGGCCTTTTGATCAAGTTGTATCTGGTACACTGTGTTCTTTGACACCATAATGATTAATCACAAACAAGTATAGCAAGAACAAAGATGCAACTTGAATAAACAAACTTTTGAATGTATATTACAATGAAACTGAAACACTAATATAGATTGCGAAGAGTTGTAATGGTTGGATGAGGCGACAGTTCCAAACCATCATATACGGTTTTTGTGATATAACCATTAATAGCTGTAAGAATGGTTAATTGATAACATGTATAAAGGATATGGGTAAAGTTAAAATACAAAGTACAACAAAAACGAGGAGAGTAAGAAGAAATCAAATACATTGATCTTAAATTTAGATTGTGAAAATTAATTTAAAAATAAAAATTGATGAGAAAGACATGAAGGTAATAATCCACTTACGATGACTTTCTCTCTTCACATTCAAGGCACATGTCAATTCCTCCATTTTAAAAAGTCTATAACTTTTTCATACGGCATTTTTTTTAGAATTTTTTTACCATATTATCAAGTGTTTTTTTATCTTTAGTATGAATATCATATTGTTATATAAAAATAAAAAAAAAAAGTTAGTGGGTTTTTTTATATTGTGTTATTTAGTTGTCCATTATGTTTTTTAATCGAGTTTTTTTATGTATTGTGTTATAGATTTTGGTCATTGTGTTTTTGAGTTGGTACTCATAGTAAAAATAAAAATTAAAATAAAGATTACGTCATTGTGTCTTTTTGTTCGTCATTGTGTCTTTATACTCAACATTTGTCTTTCTACTTATCATTGTGTTTTAGTCATTGTGCTCAACATTCACTTAAGTTGAGAAAAATAGTATTATGTTCATTGTGTATTATGTCAAGTCATTGTGTAATGTGTTGTAGATTCCATTGTGTTTTACGTTTCAAGTAATTGCGTTATATGTATTTAACGTTGTGTCTTACGTTTGAGGACATTGTGTTATAAGTATTCATTATTGTGTTTTAAGTTTCAGGTTATTATGTAATATGTATTCATCATTGTGTTTTATATATTACATAATTTGTTGGTATTTTTCATTATATTTACATATTATTACACAAGGGTGTTATTAGTATTTAAAAAAAAAAAACACAATGATCAATTGAAAGACACAATGGCGAAAAAAACACATTGACAAACAGAAATACACAATGATGAAAAAAGACACTATGGTAAGCAAAAAGACACACTGGCGTAAATATTTTTTTATTATTATATAACAAAATCATGCTCATATTAAAGATAAAAACGCTTTTTATTATGGTGAATTTTTAAAAAAAAAAATATCATATGAAAAAGTTATAGACGTTTAAAAATGATAGGGGAATTAACATATGACTTGCATGTGGAGAGAGAAAATATGTACTATTACTTTTATACCATTTTTTCCTTTGGTCCCTACTTAACACATGTCAATTTATTATGGCTTCTCACACTTTTCATTTTTGTTGGTCTTTGTAGAATAACTCAACCCTAAGAAATATATATAGATATGGTTGCACGAATTAAGCAGAGATTGACTCCTTTCCATTTTTCCTCTATAACTACCGTATCTTCTAATATAATACGTAAGTACAATATATAATTTGCTAATACCCCCTTCAAGCGGACAGGTGGTGGACCAACTCGAAGTAGAAGACGAAAACGTTCAAATAAAGGTTGTGGGATACTTTTGGTGAAGATGTACACCACTTGATGCTTGGTAGGATCAATTTTTTTATGAAGACGACCCGAGGTAACCAATCCCCAAACAAAATGATAATCATTGTCAATATGCTTTGCTTGTTTATGTGAGTCGGGATCTTGACTAAGAAATATTGCACTTTGGTTGTCATAGAGGAGGGTCGGATGATCTGTTGGCAGGGCCTGAAGTTCTCGTAAGAGATGCGTGAGCCATATAATTTCCGCCGCCGTGTTTGCCATGGCCCGATATTCAGATTCGCAACTCCAACGAGAAACTATTGGTTGCTTTTTTGCACTCCACGACACAAGATTTCCTCCTAAATAAATTGAGTAGCCATATGTAGATCGACGGGTCTCAATGCACCTTGCCCAATCTGTATCCGAATAACCAACCAATTGTGTTTTGGAAGGTTGTCAAATGTAAGACCAAAAGCAATAGTACCTTTAACGTAACAAAGGATGCCCTTTAGGGATTGAAAATGAGATACGGTTGGCGAGTGAAGGAATAGCCTCGCTTAATTAATGACATATATAATCATGGAACGATGCACCTTGAGAATTGAAAACATCAGTTGTGGCTAACGGTGTAGCAACAAGTTTGGTATTGAGGAGACCGACTTTAGCTAGTATATCATAGGCGTACTTAGCCTGGTTCAAAAATAAACTAGTGCTTGCTTGAATAACTTCTAGTCCCAAGAAGTAATTTAAACGATACAAGTATGTTAGAAAAAACTCATTATGTAGACGAGTGATAATTTTTTAACAACGGACTCTTTATTTCCGATTAAGATAATATCATATACGTAAACAAGCAGATTGATGATAAAATAATGTTGTTTGAACACTAAGAAGGATGTGTCCCCGCGGCTACATTGAATACCAAGATGAACGAGAAAGGTGCTGAGACGTTTAAACCAGGCCCGCGTGGCTTGTTTAAGACCATAGAGAGCCTTCATTAACCGAAAAACATGGTTTGTAACTAGAGAATTAACAGAGCCCGGTGATTGTTCCATGCACACCGTCTCGGTGAGAATCTCGTTTAAAAACGCATTTTTAACATCGAGTTGGTATAGACACCAATTATGTATGGTAACAAGAGCAAGAACAACTCGAACTATAGACGCCTTAACAACTGGACTAAACGTAAGTGAGTTGTCTAACCCGGGAACTTGTGTAGAACCTTGTGCTACAAGACGTGCTTTGTAGCGATCAATAGAGCCATAAGATTAATTATATTTTTTTCGATATGAAGTATTAATCACATTAATACTTACGATATAAATTAATAGTTTATTATGTAATTATTATCTAGCAGAAGGCCATAATTGTAATCGTTGTAAATAGGGCCGTTAAGGCGGTTAGGGTTTGTGACAGTTGTTTAAAGACACTATTTAGTTTAGAAGTAATGAACGTTGTGTCATTTCATGAAGCGCCGCTTCTAAGTGTATAAATAGGGCATTGCCATCGGTTCATAAATACAATTCAATTCCATCTATATTCTCTTGTTTATAATTCTTGTTTTAATCACCAAATCAGTTGTGGCTTCTTTAATATCTAACAATTGGTATCAGAGCCCTGTTGAGAATCGATCCAATCAAATAAGAAGAAAGTATCCACAATCCAGAAGATGAATTCTCGTGAAGAAATCGAAATTATGCGTGATCTCAGAAGTATGAAATTAGAACGAGGGAATGTTCCAGTTAAATACGATATTTGAAACAGAATGTGTGGTGTAGTGATTTGAACCAACGAGGGATAGGCTATGTGTAGTGGAGGGGCTACAAATTGGGCGAATGGCGCCACGTGGCGCCCAGTCAGCAAATGGTAGGAATTTGTTTTTGGTGTATAATGGTGTTGTAGGCTAATACACACACACACACACTACACATATCTCCCGACAAATAGTTGACGCCCCTATTTCGCCCCACATATCGCGGGGGTGGGGGGTGTTCTCGCCCATTTCGCTGTGTTCTTGCCCCAATCCATCGCCCACTATGGGTAGTCTTATGGAAAATTAAAGCTGGACAGGAGTATGTCCCTAATTCCGGTTATGTGAGGACCGATGACGGCTATGGAGACGACAACCATGTTCACCCAGAAGGGGTGTTATTCGCAACACATGAGATTGCATAAATGAAGATACTCAATTCAAAAAAGATATTGAGGCAAGGTTTGCAGGACTAACTGTTGGTGATGATCGTCTAATGTATAAGGACGGCAAGAGGATTAAAAAGCTGCATGCAAGGAGATACATAAAAATAAAGGACAGAAGAACAAAAAACCAAAAGCACAAGTTCAGTTTCCCATTGTAAGTCCAAATCCAATTAATTCAATATTGCGTAATTGTTATATTCGCAGTACACATGGACACCTTTCGTATGGATGTCCTCTAAATCAGTCCCACATCAAAGGCAAGTTTGATTGTACTCAAACTAAGGAGTACTTAGTTTCCGGGACTGATTTACAAATTGGGATCGAATGTGGTTTGTAACCACATATTACCATAATCTTATGGTTGGTAATAGGGCTTTGTTTACAAATTATAAGTTTTCAACTAGGAACTATTTCGGAAGAGTTTGATTTTTTAAAAGGAACATGAGAGGTGGAAGTATGTTTTGATGGAATATATACACTTGTGAAGAGTGTGTATTATGTGCCTAGTTTGGATAAGAATATTTTAAGCCTAAAACAATTAAGAAAGCAAGGCTTTAAAGTGATGTTTTAGTGGAAATTTATGTCATATTAAAATAAATACTGACAGGAAATTCAAATGGGTCAATTAAATAAACCAAACAATTTACTGATTCTTAAAACCATAACGAAAAGTAATAATCCAACTAAAATCAAACATCAACTAAGGTTCATCGATAGCCTAGGCAGTCTATAATTTTTAGCCTAGCATCGGAAAATAGAAAAAATAGCAATAGAAGAAAACATGGTAAAAATAATGAAAACAGAATATTAAAGGTGACAAAACCCGTAGTATTCAATCTCAAACATAAAGCTCTTTGCCGGATGATTCCTTACCTTCAAAACCGCCAAATATCTCGAATGTAAGCTCCAAGAAACTCCAAATTTGTCTGGTGGTTGTAGGGTATTTTTCAGGTTAAGGTTAAGGGTGTTTATATAGTGAAACTGGCCCAAAACCTGACAAAAACGTAACTTTCTGGAATTTATCTGTCAAGGCGCCGCGCGACCATCTTTGGCATACCTAAACGCGCGGCGCAGCTTACTCCAAAGGGATCGGTCCGACTGGCTGGTTCTTTCGGTTCAATCATGATTCGCCCCGATTCCTCGTTTTAGCTCATTTTAACTCGTTTCCCCCCATTTCAACCATGTTCAACTCCCGGAACCTACAAAACACAAATATGTTAGTAGTGTACAAATCTTAACTAAAAATGAACAAAAACTAATAAAATGATACATTAAATATACAAGAGAAATATACATATAAATATCAGTATATCAAAAGGCTCATTCCACATTACCTAGGCGGTGGTACATAAATAGTACTTCATGATTTATTCATGATGACAATGTTAGATGGAGGATATGATGTATAAGAAATTATACATCTTTCCAACACTTAAATATCCCCAAATAAGCACAATTTCGACAACTATATTAGAATATAAATAACCATTAATGTTTATAATATCTATCTATGGGTAAGTATAGTCCTAATAATAAAACAAGCTGAAATACGAAGAAAAACGGAGATAAACGGGGAAAACATAACTCAACACACGCCATGGTGAATCAAGACATGGTCGTGCCTAGCGCATACGAAGTAAAGACAAAAAAACAAGAAATCAAGACATGGCTATGTTAACTAAAACACACTCCATGTCATCAAGAGAAAAAAGAAAAGACAAAATAGAAGGTTCTGAAGCAAAACAAGATTATATCTTCCCAAAACACAGCCATGTATTTAGTACAAGAGAAAAGGACAAAATTGTAGGAGTTTTGGACTATTGTGGACTCACCACGGTTGTGCCTTGCTTAACATGGTCGTGCCTTACATTGTTGTACAATCTGACAACGAGCATTTAAGAAAATAAGACCAAACAAGTCAACACGGCATGCCCAACTCAACATGGGCGTGCCCAAACCCAAATCAACATGGTCGTGTCGTGACCAACTCTTCATGGTTGTGTTAAGCAAGGCATGGACATGTTGAGACAAAAACTCCTGATGTACTTTCTGACACCACTACCGGACAAAAAACTCATAACACAGTCATGCCCACCTCAAAATGGCCGTGTTTTGGCCCCAGATCAGCTTCCAAATTGAATGATCATCTTCTTCATTCAACACACCTTGGAGAGGCATTAATACACCTTCCACTTCATTCACTCTCTCCAACCACCGCTTTTCATCACCAATAATAAAGGAATTAATCTCATCCATCCAACCTATGAAGATTAATGAGATTAAGTTTTTGGGAGAAGTCATTAGCATCAAAGATTAGTCATCCAAATTGGTTAGATTGTTTCAATTTTATCATGTTTGTATCTATACTTTGATATTTATTTTTATGCCTATTAGTAGCTATATTTATTGTTATGCTTATTAGTAGCTAAACTTCCATAGTATCATCTTGGTTCATAATGAATCTTAATTGAAGTAAGTGCTAGTAAAACATGTTATTGGTTTTTAATAATTAATGATTATGTTCCAATGATCACTTGATGAGGAATGTTAAAATACTCTTAAAAGATACCCCAAGTGCTAAGCTTGACGATAAGACAAGAAATTGTTATTCTTGCGAAGCCTTGGTGAACCTTAAAATAGTCACCAAGACCCCCAACTTGATGATAAGTCGATAAATCACTATTCTTGTGAGGACTTGGTTGATAAACTAAGAATTCATAAAATGAACCCCCAAATTCCGAGCTTGACGATAAGCCAGGGAACTACCACTCTTGTGAGGGTTTGGGGAACAACTTAAGAATCTTTTAAAGAGCCGCCAAAATTCCGAGCTTGATGATAAGAAAAGAAATCACCATTCTTGTAAGGGCTTAGTTGGGAAAAAAAGTGAATCCTAATATTGACATGGACCAAATGGAATGTTAGTAGTGATTGACCATTTTAAAATGGGAATTATCAACAACGTTTGTGAGAAATGATTATTGGTGTTCATCCACTAAATTTGGTTAATTACTCGTTAGGTGAGTGTGCAACATAACCTATTTCAAGCAACTCTTGAGTGGTTATTACATGAGTTCTATAATTGCTCAAAAGTTGTGTGGTTAATACTTGGTAATGCAAGGTTAATCCTTTACAATTCAACTAGTCTTAATTAGTATTTAATGTTTAATATAAATGTTATTTTTACTAAAATATCAAGGACAATTCACTTAGTAATTTAAGGAATGGTCTCATCTTTAAAGTGAGTTAACTTATCTTTATCAAAAACCACTTGCTTACATAAAATTATGTTTTAAGTAAAAGACATCAACAGTTATCTCTTTCTTTAATTATCATGAAATGACATGACTAGCGTTGTTATTCCCACATTTAATCACCATATCAAGTTCATGTCACATGTTTACCAATTAATTCTTAAACTAAGTTAAGAAAAGTTTGAACCAAGATGATACACTTTTATCTTTGATCTTCTTTCTATCTAAAAATATAAAAACCCAAAAATATTGTCTTTTAATTTTAATTTACATTTCTTTAAACTCATTCACCAAAACCAAAAACAAATGATTATCACTTCCTGTTAAATATATACAACGATTTAGTTGTAAAAATCTATAAGTGTGTCCGCGGATCGATACTTGGTTCTTAACTATACTTTACTACATATACGATAGGTACCCTTGCCTATTAGTGTGTGGTCTAGTTAAGATAATAATCATTTTATAAATTTAAAACTCAACATCGTGTGAAATAACCTTCGAATAAATTAACACCTTTTTCATACTACACCCACCACGCATCAAGTTTTTGGCGCCGCTGTCGGGGAAACATGGTGAATTTTTACAAATAATACAAGTATTTTTTGAACCTTTTTTATAGTGTATATATTTAAAAACTGTTCAAAAAAAACAAAAAAAAATCCAAAAATATTTTTCTAACTTCTTTATTTTCGAATTTTAGATTTAGTTTTAATTTTTAAAGTTTTATTTATCTAGTTGATAAGTTGCTTACTTCAGCTTAGCTTTAGTTGTTCCTTGAGATCTTTTCACTTTTTAGTTAGTGCATATCCTCTACGTCTACTTCCGACCTCATTCCATCACTTTCTGAACCTGAATGCCACTTTCACCAAAGAAAACGCACTCAGGCACGTAAAGCAACCAAAGGAGTTAAGGAAGAACCGTATGACGATACATCGACCAAGGAGAACTAAGGGGAACCTATGATGGCGAAAATAAACAATGGGCTAAACATGAGCAAATATGGCAAGTCGACACTCGACGGCTATGGAAATAGTGTTGCACCACCCGAAATACTTCAAACTTTGAAATCAAATCTAGTATCATTCATATGATCGAAAATTCTGTCCAATTTCATGGCCTTCTCGACGAAGACCCCTTGTCTCATATTTCTTGATTCCTTCGAAGATGTGGAATTTTCAAAATCCAAAATTTCTCTGGTGATCAAGTTAGAATTAGACTATTCCCTTTTTTGCTCTGAGACAAGCCTTGGAATGGCTTGAATCTTTACCATCTGGTGCCATCACCACTTGGGATCAGATGGTAGAGCAATTTCTTCTCAAATACTTTCCACCGACAAAACTGCCAATTATCGCGCCAGCATCACCAGATTCCAGATAGATGAAGACGACGCAGCATGGGAAAGATACAACTGCCTTCTTCGATGAAGTCCGCACCATGGATTGAACAAATGACTTCAAGTCCAAACCTTCTTTGACGCCCAAACTAGACAAAACAAACAAGCAATCGATCAGGTCCCTGGTGCAGATCTCGGAACCAAATCACCGAATTAGGCATTTGAGATCTTAGAAAAGGCTGCCATCAAAAGCTTTGCCTATAATCCACCTCGATCAACCCCATCACACAAATTCATGCACCATGTCGAAAACAATACCTTTATCTCCACACAATTCAAGAGTCTTTCGAAGGAATTTGAACAACTTCAGTCTGAGCATGTCAAAGCATAGGTAAGGTGTGATAGATGTGGGGGAGATCATAAGGTCAAATACTGCCAAAGTATGACTCTCATAGAATGTGACTTTTTAGGCCGAAAGAATAACATATATGGCAACACCGACTACCCTGGTTGGAGAAATCATTCGAACTTCATCTGCAGCCGGCTCGAGCTCGATAAGTGAAGCTCGGGCTTAGGCTCGAGCTCGGGCTAGGGATCGTTTAAGCTCGACTCGATCGAGCCTTTTCTCTACCCGATCTCGAGTAGCTCACGAGCAGCTCGGCTCGTTTGCACCCCTAGCTGGAGGGATGAAGCCAACAATCAAGCTCCACCTGGCTTTGATAAAAGACCTTTTAATCAAAACCAACCCTATCAACCTAAACCTCTTTACCAGATTCAAGGTGCAAGTACCAGCCAATAACCGAATGGAGTATCTTTAATAAAGACTCTTCTAACACAACTCATAGCAAGTATTGAAGCCACAAACAAATTAACCGAAGAGCGATTCTTTAAGATTGAAAACCAAGTAGGTCAGTTAGCCCAGTTACTTTCTAAGAGAGAGAGAAAGTATAGAGGACCCCCTAATAACACCATTAACAATCCCAATGCTCAAGCCAATTCCATAACCCTAAGAAGTGGCAGAACTTCCATAAACAATTCACCAGTCAAACATATCCAATCTGAAAGTGATACTGAGGTTCTCAACAAACCTGATAATCAACCTATTCCTAAAACTGTCAAAGAACCTGTGAAACCATATATTCCATCAATTCCTTATCCAGCTCGCCTAAAGTAGGAAAAGATGGAGGCACAATATGGCAAATTCCTAGAACTCTTTAAGCAATTGCATATTAGCCTTCCATTCATAGAAGCCATTTCCCAAATGCCAAAATACGCAAAGTTTTTAAAAGAAGTTATATCCAGCAAGACAAAGTTGGAAGAGTTATCCCACATGATACTCAATGAATAATGCTCCGCCATTCTCCAGAACAAGCTTCCAAAGAAAATGACTGACCCAGGAAGTTTCACTATCACCTTAGATAGGAAACTTGTTTGTCTACAATGCTTTAGCCGACCCAGGAGTTAGCATCAACTTAATGCCTTATACGGTTTTCACTAAGTTAGGAATTTAAGACCTACTCCAACTCGTATGAGTATCCATCTAGCTGATAGATCAGTGAAATACCCAAGAGTCATAGTTGAAAACATGTTTGTCAAAATAGATAAGTTTGTCTTTCCAGTTGACTTCGTTATTCTGGACATGGATGAAGACACTTCTGTATGCCTTATCTTAGGAAGACCATACTTAGAAACCGCTAGAGCACTCATAGTGTTTGCACCGGTAAACTCACTCTTAGGGTAGAGGATGAGGAGGTAACCTTCGACATAGGCGAATCAATGAAACATCCGCAGAGCAATGACGGTTCTACATATTTCTTGGATATGTGTGAATCAATAGTGAGCTGTCATTTAAGGAAAAAAATTAAAAAAGAATCATATCACACAAAACTAATAGAGGAGAAGGCACACTCTATCAATTCGGAGGATCGAGTTGTTCGTCAGAAGGAGGAAGAAAAAGAAAGTAACTCAGAGGAGACATTCAAAACAGTAGACAGAAATCTAGGACCAAAAGCTAAACCCTCTGTTGAAGATCTGCCTACCTTAGAACTCAAAGAATTTGTAACATCACGGGCATTTTGGGCCAAAAATGTCAAGTTTCCAAAGTTAAGGGATCAATTCTACCAATGTCCAAACTCCAAGGGCTAAAATAAAAATTATGTTTTCTTGTCCTATCGCGATACGCGACCGGACAAAGGATTAGCCCATCGCGTACCGCGATGGGGCTTGGTTAAAGATTCTAGAAGAGGTCAACGGCGATACGCGATCGCCGTTGAGCCTACGTCATCGCGTACCGCGATGACGTGGCCTGACATGCCTGACACCTTTTCACCACGTGTCCACACGTGGCACACTGTTCGCCACCTGTCCCGACACGTGGCCACACGTGGCATGTCATCTGCCACGTGTTAACACGTGGAACAGCGTCTGCCACGTGGCGACACGTGGCAGACCTACGTTGTGACGCATTTAGGCTACGTCGCGCTACGCGACGGGGTCCTTGGTACCCGTCGCGTACCGTGATGGGATCCCAGATTCTGCCTATAAATAGCAAGTCCGGGATCTCCATTTGACACACCAAAATTCACACTATACTCTCTCACTAAACATCTCACTACACCTCGAAAATCGTACCCTCGATCCACCTCGAAAACCGTGCCCGATTCCTCGATTCTCGTGCCATACCTCGATATTCGTACCACTCCTCGAAGACATCCCGAACAAGAAGTTGGTGCTGATTTTATATCCCGACAATAATCTCGAAGTGCGTGCCGTGAAGTGTTGGTGCCTCGAGAAGTGTGCCAAAGAGAAGTGGCGATCAAAGCGAGTGTTGAAAAGACTATGCGGCGTTGAAGTGCCGCTCGAGTATCTAGAGAATTATAAGCCGAGTTAAGGTAAGTGTAATGCCTGACTAAAATAATAATAAAATATTATAAAGGCTTAATACCCTAAGTCGGAATTATACTCGATGCTTATTAAAAGAAAATATATAACAAAGAAAAGAAAAGAAAGAAATATAAAAGTGTATATATATGTGTGTGTGTGTGTGATTATATATATAATTCTTTGTTATGAATATTATTTAAGTAATAAGGGTATTCTTAAATAATAAAAGAAAAAGAATACGTTTCTTAGAAAAGAAGAAACGTCGGGTTTCTTTTATAATAAACTAAAGGTTTATAAATATTGCTTTTAAACTAAAGGTTTTAAAGTAAAAGATTATTGAACTAAAGGTTCATCGAGATAAATAAGACTAAAGGTCTTAAGCCGGATTGTATATCCGACTAATAAAAGTTATACTCGTACTATAGGTGCGAGATAGCAAGAAAGAGAACGCAAGGACGGTGTTGGAAACCGATCCCGATTAAAGGTGAATACGCCCCACTTTTACAAACTTGTTTTCAAACAAATAAATGTGTTATGTGTAAAACTTTACATGAGGCCACGTGTCTCTAAAACATTATGAATAAGAGTAAAAGCCTAGCCCTCAGGCTGTAGTTTACGTTTGTTGGATCCTTACATATGTGGTAAAATGCGGTGGGCACATCGCACCACGCCTGGTCACGACCTCCAGCCACGATGGGCCGAACCAAAGTATGTTCGAGTGAGAATGACCTTGTGTATATTTATGGTACCTAAGTACGTCGAAACGCTGCGGTGTTTTGCTGGGGTGACCTAGTGTAGAGACTCGAGTTTATAATGATGTTTTAACTTTGTCATTCCTAAGCCAAGATGGGCCGAGGCTTGCGTAACCCTCGAGGGGTGATAAAGTAAAATAAAATATTTTTAGCGTCAGCATATTCACCAGCAATCATTGCTGACGTATTTTTATAACATTTTGCAGGTAACAAAGAATAGAGCTTGAAGGACGAAGGGCTCAAGAATCCGATGGCTCGGATAATTTTGTTTAAATAATAAAATATGATGAATTTGTAAAACAAGTAAACAAGTAAATGGAACTCTCATTACATCTTTTGTGATGTAAATATTTAACTTTAAACCCACATGTTTTATAAAGACTTCTGCTAATAACCCGTAACTCTGATTTATTTACAAATGTGGTACCAACTGTCGCGTCACGACCCTAGGCCTAAGATGGGGGTGTGACAGGTTGGTATCAGAGCCATCGATCTTAGCGAATTGGGTATCTTAAAACAATACCCAAACTTCGATCCAAGCATAGGAAAAATAGCATACTTGTTTATTTGAATAGGGATAAGATTGGTTGGTAACCCTCTCTTTCCCTCTCTACATTCTAAACCACCCACCAAAGATGTCTTATGAGAAATTAATGGAGTATTATGATCGTGAAGCAAGAAGAGCAAGAAAATACTACAAATTCCCAAAAGACGTCATGGATGAAAATTACTTTGAGGCCTTCTTTATCCGAGACCAATACATTGAACGTCCCAAAACAATGTACTTCCGCGGGACTGACCAATGCCCAGTTAATTTACTATATAGCCCGCCACCACCAAAAATCGAACCCTCAAGACACTCGAGCTATCATCCACCCACAATGCCTATATATCATCCATCCGAAATACCAACGTATCAACCATCGGAGATACCGCAATACTTTCCCACCTGATATTTCACAAATGCACACCCATCCTATGCCTTCCTTTCAAACCGACCCATAAAGGAAGAACCAAGACCCCCATCCTCCGACTGGATGCAGTGCCACTCTGACCCACGAAGGTGGCTTACTGGAAGCTCCACCATGAACGAAGTCCACTCACGACCCAACCATGATGAAGGATCATCCCGCAAACCAAGAATGAGGGTGACGATGCCTTACGAGAGTTTTAAAATGCCCGCAATGATCAACGAGACCACCCAATGTATGGAAGAGGAGGAAGAGCCTTTGGAGGAAGAAGAGGACCCCGAGGAAGAGGAGGATCCTGTAGAAGAGTCCGATCCGGAAGAAGAGCATCCCGACAATCCTAACGAGATATCAACATCCATTGATGGATCACTCACTTCCCACAACCCAAGCTATGATTCCGTCGATCCGTATGTTCAGTATCTTGAGAAGATCAGAAACCAAGCTTCGTCAAACTTCCCACCGTTCCAAGGTGTAATTCCAATTGAAGGAAGGACAAGCCGATGATATTCGTGAGCAAAACAGAGCTGCTAAGACTTACTTCTACCTTGCATCTGATATGACTGAGGTCCCGTATCCTGAACCGAGGAATCATTACGAGATGGTGACATTGGGTTACCACGACCCACCTCCACAATATGGATACCCCGACATAGTCCTGCAGTCATATGAAGAACACCTGGATCACGCTCTGCACGAGACTGATGACTGGAGGAAGAAGGTGGTTGAGGAAGGGAAGAAAAAGAAGAAGATGGGAGAGAAGCTTCTTCACAAATGCAACAAACTGACAAGGGTTGTTAAGAAGTTTTTGAAGGATTGAGATGATGGTGGTGATGGTGTATTTCAAGAGATGAAGTGTATGTGTGTAATATAGTTTGTTTGTAATGTGTTAAGTGATGTATGGATAAGAATATATATACATCGAGTATGAATGTATATATATATGTGGTGTTGTAATAATCCTTGTATAAACCTTGTATGGTATATACAAATGTTGAAATAAAATGTGTGTTTAATAAAGAACATTCGTTAAATTTCAGATATAAAAGAATAAAAAGAAAAGATAATATGTCTCAACAAAGTAATAACCTTGAGGTTTCCCGAAAGGAAGCCGAAAAACAAAAAGAAAAAGGAAAGGGACCCGAAAACGAACAAGAAGATCCAATTCCCGAAAAATTTATGGACCGTCAAAAGATGATTAAAGATGCAGTTAGGGAAGAATCCATGGCTAGATCTCAATCTAGACAAACAAAACATTCTCACTCGGCTAATCCTTCCCAAAAATCTGTTTCTAAACCTCGATCTAGAATTCAAGGGAGGAAAGTGTTCATGAATCAAACGCTGATGTTAGCGTTCGTCAAGAATTCAAGAGGCTCAAAATAGGTGGGTGTACGTTCAAAGACTTCAAGTACTATGGGCCAAAGGAATTCCATGATGATAAGGGAGCCATCACGATCGTAAGGTGGCTTGAAGAGATGGAGACAATCGTGATTGCGAGCAAGTGTTCAGAAGAAGAAAAGATTCAATACTCTACCCTAATGTTTAGAGGTGAGGCCCTAGAGTGGTGGAATAATTTGATAATGAGTAGAGGAAAGGAGGTTATGTATAACATGTCATGGAGCGAGTTTAAAGAGTTGTTGATGTCGAAGTTCTGTCCGATGCACGAAACGGACCAAATTCAAACCAAGTTCTTATCTCACAAGGTTGTTGGAACAAACCTTCGTGAGTATAATACAAAATTCCATGAATACTGTCGCCTGGTTCCAAGTTGGTTACCCCGGAATCAAGCAAAGTTACAGGCTACATATGGGGATTACCACGAGAGATCCGTGACATGGTGAGGTCGCACTTGCCACAAACCACTGACTCCACGATGGAGTTGGCCGGGTACTTGAAGGGCGGAATGATCCGCAACAAAGAAGAAGACAAGAGGATCGCAAATACACTAGACCCAAAGAAAGAAGGAAATACTCGATTCAAGGGTAAATGAGTCGATCAACGAAGATCTGGCTTCAACCCTGGCATCCCACAATGCAAAATTAATAAAACTTAATAAAACTCTAAGCGTCGAGACCGCTAATGGCGAAACTATTAAAATCTCTGAAGCTCTAGAAAACGGAAAGATCTTATTAGCCGGTTACGTTTGACCTATTCAATTGCTACCTATGACTCTTGCTGGTTTTGACGTTGTATTGGGTATGGATTGGTTATCCGACAACCATGCTCGTATCCTTTGCGATAGCAAGACCGTAGAACTTCGGGCCCCTTGATGTGTTGTAAAACACACTTACTTTCCTTATGATTTTATCATGGTTTTTATGCTTAATTGTTTATTTTATGAAAGTATTGGGGGTTAAGTGCAATAATTTACAAAGTTTAAATGTTAATTGTAGGTTTATGAAAGATGGTGAAAAAAGAGTTAAGTTGGAAGACTCTAGGGGCCTTTTGGTCAAGTTTCAAAACTACAACTCAAGGCCCGACCCAAGCCCACAAGTTAGAAGCCTTACATGATATTATATTAAGTTAATTAACTTAATTTTCTGCCATAATCCAGCCACAAAACCGAAATCAAAGAACCCTAACTCCTACTACCTAGTCCGATCGGCAGCAAGAGGAAAAAGAAAGAAAATTTTGTGGTGGCTAGGTGGCGGCTAGGGAAGGAGAAAAGAAGGCTTGGGTGACTTGGGACAGCAGCTATACTCGTTTTTCATCATTTATATCAGCCATATACTCTAAGTAAAACTCTCATAAACTTTACTTTTTGTTCAAGAACCCTAACTAGTTGAATTGATTTTTCTTCTTTGGATTGTTTTGCAAGTAATTGATTGTTTGACTTTGATTTAGTTATTCTTGGATTTTGAATGAGTTTGATTATGTTTATGTTGATGTTTATGATGTTTTACTTGAATGTTAATGGCTGTCCAAACTTAATGAGTAGCTAATCTTGTTTGTTCTACCTAGGTTTGATGAATATTGTTAGGTTTTGACTAATAATATGGATTGTTAATGATCATGGCTTAAATTGTTAATGTGAAGTTTGATTTAACAGTAAATTAGATTGTGTTTAGTGGCTGTGTTTTGTTTGATTATACCTAATAACCTCGTGCTTTAATTAATTGAATCGGTTTTGATTAGTTGTTGCATGTTTAAGGCTCTTTACTTTGTGTTTAGGGTTTATTTGCTGGAAGTACAACCGTATGGATAAGTGGGTAAATTAATTAGATAAAATCAATTGTGAAACACCTTCTTAGAGACCGAGAGGTTATAAGAAGTAAACTCGTCTCATTACTTTTACTTGTTAGAATTAAGATCGCGCGAGAGCGGGTTTTGTTCTTGTCGGGTTTGGGTGTTTGAGCGATTAGTTGGTCTAGTTTAAGTTAATTTGAATTGTTCCTCTATCCTTTGTTGCATAGTATTCATTTCCATTAGGCTAGTGTGTCGGTGAGACCGAGAGGTGAGTCGACATTAGAACACGTTAATAATTTGTTTTCCCGGTTTGTTCTTAAAATCAACTAAGATAAGTTAGAGTTTGTTAGTGAGACCGAGAGGTGATCTGACCTTCTTGAGCGAACCTTAGTTGTGTCATCCTTTAGAACCGGTGTCGTGAGAGTTTACAATCCATTGTCTTGTCATCTCCTTCAATATGATTCTTACCTAGGTAGACGTTTTTATCACTGCAGTCAAAGTTTCTGAAGTTTTGTCAAAAGATTTCATTTAGTTAAGTTAAGTAGTTAAATCAAATAAAAGAATCAATTAAATATTTTGGTGAGTCTTGGTTAGAGTTTAGTGATTATAAACGTTTTCACGTGTCTTCGAGTTCGATATCCGGACTTTTCTCATCTGTGCTATACGCGACCGGTACACTTGCCGTTTGTGTGAACTAGGATAGATTGTTTGGTTTTTAAAGCTTAGTTGCGACTTGTGTTTTATATATATATATATATATATATATATATATATATATATATATATATATATATATATATATATATTTTCGCACATTAAGTTTTTGGCGTCGTTTCCGGGGACACGTTTTGAGGCGTATTAAGAACGACTCGAGTTAGGACTTGCCTTGTTTACTACTTGTCTTTCTTATTTGTTTTGTTTGTTAGTTTAAAATAGTTTAGCTAATTATAGTTTCTTTTATTTATTTTATAGTTTTATGCGACGTACTCGATCTTTAGGACCACCAGAAATTGAAGGATTCCCCGAACCAGAGAGAGAGCTTTGTGAGAGACGTCGTACAAAACCGTCTTCCAGTTCATCTACATCCGTCGGTAATACGTTCTCTTCTCCTAATTTTTCTGAACCCATCATTAGGGATAGGATTATGGCGACGCGAATCCAACACCAAGGAGGACAGTTGCAGACCGGGTTCGTCCGGTCGATTCTGGCGCGAGATCCAGCATTGCTCCACCAGCTATAGGAGTTCAAACGCCTTGGCTTATTCCATATAATGTTCTGAACACGATTGCTCATTCTGCTCAATTTCACGGGTTACTCCATGAGAACCCACATGCTCATATCACTCGCATCACACGAATTTGCGACACGTTTCATCTTGCCGGCGTATCCGAAGACGCCATCAAACTCCGAATCTTTCCGTTCTCACTCGTTGATCATGCGAGTCTATGGCTTGAGTCCCTCTCACAGGGATCCATTGCTACTTGGGCTGCCATGCAGACCCAATTTCTTGAAAAATACGATCCTCCAGCTAAGGCCGCTCGTTTGCGTAACCAAATTCATTCTTTCCAGATGGAGGACACCGAGAGCTTCTACGAGGCGTGGGAAAGGTTCAAAAATCTACTTGCGTTATGTCCAAACCACGGCCTACAAGACTGGGCGATTGTTGAGAAGTTCTACAACGGAGTGACGTACGCAACTCAGAGTATGCTCGACACAGCTGCAGGAGGTAACCTACTGACAACGAAGGATACGGATGAGTGCATTGCCTTGTTTAACGGTTTAGCCATGAGTGGATACCAGTGACCACCAGTTAAGAGTACCAAAACCGTCGATTCCCTATCACGCGGCATGCATTCGGTCGACACAAGCACCGCACTTGCGGCACAAGTTGAAGCGTTAGCAAAGATCGTGAAGGACTTGCAGGTGAAAAGTAAGTTATGCGAGAGCTGTAGAGGGGGAGATGATACTGTTCAGTGCCCCGTAGGTTTCCAGGAGGAGGCAGTCGACTTCGTTAATAATCTAAACTGAAATCAACATTCTTTCAATTTTTATAATTCGGGGTGGAGAGGTAACCAAAATTCCAACTGGAGGAACAGAAATCAGTCCGGCTTCCAGCAATGTCAGAGCCTATTCCAGGATTCCGGTGAGGGAACGAGTAGTGGGGATAAGAAGCCCATGTTAGAGGAGATGATGGCCCAGCAGACACAGATGCTGTCGTAACTCATGACTCGAGAGGACTCCAGTCACAAAGAAACTCAAGAGAAATTCCGGGAGCACGAGTCATTCATGAGAAATCAAGGGGTGTCAATTCAAAATCTTGAGCGTCAGATAGGAGAGATAGCAAGTCGTCTAAATGAGAGGTTACCAGGTACACTTCCAAGTAACACTGAACAAAATCCGAAGGCGTTCGCGAAGGCTGTGACGACAAGGAGCGGTGCAGGGGCACGTAGCGAGCCCGTGATTCAAGAGGCGATGAGAGGACTCGTTAACGAGCCTGCGGTAGATGTAGAGGAGCAGGTAGACGAGGAGATTCAGTTGGAGTCTCCACCGGCCAAGGTGCATCAGAGGCACAGCCCCGGAAGTTCACCACAGGCCGCGAACCAACCATTACCCAGCACACCACCGAGAGTCTATAAACCTAGACTCCCATTTCCCGGGAGAGTCCGTAGGGATAGAGACGTGGAGCAGAACTCCAAATTTCTTGATCTTCTGAAGCAACTTCATCTTAATATTCCTTTCCTTGAGGCACTTATGCAAATGCCCAAATAAGCAAAGTTTCTTAAGGATATTCTTTCGAACAAAGAGAAGTTAACCGAAGTCTCTTCCATTCCTCTGAGTGCTGGTTGCTCTGCAGTCTTGCAGAGAAAGTTACCAGAATAGATGTCCGATCCTGGGAGTTTCACAATTCCCTGCATCTTGAGTGATAATACGGTCGTCCATGCGCTGGCAGATCTTGGTGCCAGTATTAATCTCATGCCGTATTCCGTGTATCGCAAGTTGGGTCTAGGCGAACCGAGGCCTACCCGTATGAGTATCCGGCTTGCTGATCGTTCTGTGAAATACCCCCGAGGGGTGGTCGAGAACATGCTTGTTCATGTAGACAAGTTCATCTTCCCGGTGGACTTTGTCATCCTGGACATGAACGATGACGATAGTGTCCCACTCATCTTGGGCCGACCATTCCTTACCACTGCACAGGCATTGATCGATGTCTGCCAGGGTAAAATAATCTTAAGAGTTGGGGATGAGAACGCCACCTTTGACGTTCGACAGTCACTGAAACACCCCAAGTCTGCTGATGACTCCTTATACTTCATTGATACCATCATGGAGTATATCGGGCAGTTTCTCAGCGAAATTTATGGAGGATCAGCCTCCGACACCCAGATTCTCGATAGGGAGATTCCGGAGATTGAAAAGGTTGCCGTAACCAATCAGTCCTTAAATGACAACACCGAGTCGCATACCCCTGAATCTGGCGTGTCTGCTGAGATCGTACGAGACGATCCGATGGACCTTCGGTCGATAGTCCTCCTTCTTCCTTAGAGCTTAAGAATTTACCTTCCCACCTTGAGTATGCATTTTTAGATGAAGAGAGGAAGCTTTCGGTTATCATTGTATCTGCTTTGACCGAGGTCACGAAGGAGAAGTTGTTGAGGGTGCTACGAGAGCACAAGGAGGCTATTGCAGATTATCGACATCAAGGGTATCAACCATTCGTTTTGCACTCATAAAATCCTCATGGAGGAAAATTTCAAAACTGTCGTCCAGCTGCAACGGCGGCTTAATCCGAAAATGCAAGAGGTCGTAAAGAAGGAGATCATTAAACTCCTTGATACGGAGATCAGTTTCCCCATTTCTGATAGTGCTTGGGTGAGTCCAGTCCAAGTGGTTCCTAAAACGGGTGGCATGACTGTCGTCACCAACGAGAGGAACTAGCTTATTCCCACGAGGACTGTGATGGGATGGCGAGTCTGCATCGACTATCGCCGACTGAATGATGCCACCAGGAAAGACCACTTTCCTCTCCCATTCATTGATCAGATGTTAGAGCGTTTAGCAGGTCAGCAGTACTACTGCTTCCTAGATGGTTTCTCCGGGTACTTCCAGGTTCCAATAGCTCCCGATGACCAGGAGAAAACCACTTTCACCTGCCCTTACGGAACGTTTGCTTACAAACGTATGCCATTCGGACTTTGTAACGCTCCGGCCACATTCCAGAGGTGTATGGTGGCCATTTTCCCTGATATGATCGAGGACTCCATGGAGGTGTTCATGGACGATTTTTCCGTATTTGGGAGTTCCTTCGATCATTGTTTATCAAATCTCGAGGGGATGATGTCCCGCTGCGTTGACACCAACCTAGTCCTTAACTGGGAGAAATGTCATTTCATGGTTCGCGAGGGCATTGTTCTAGGTCATCGAATCTCAAGTGCGCGGATAGAGGTTGACCGGGCAAAGGTCGAGACCATTTCTAATCTTCCCCCGCCTACTTCTATGAGATCAATTCGTAGCTTTCTAGGTCATGCCGGGTTCTACCGCCGGTTCATCAAAGATTTTTCTAAAATCGCGAGACCCATGACCAAACTTTTGGATAAGGATGCTCCATTTGTTTTTCTGAATAGTGTATCGAGGCGTTTGATCTTCTAAAAGACAAACTCGTTAACGCCCCAATCATGGTTGCTCCCGACTGGTCGTTACCATTCGAGTTGATGTGTGACGCGAGCGACTTCGCAGTCGGAGCAGTTCTTGGACAACAGAAGGATAAACATTTCCATCCGATCTACTATGCGAGCCGGACCTTAAACGGCTCGCAGGAAAGCTATACCACCATCGAAAAAGAGCTTTTAGCTGTGGTGTTCGCTTTCGACAAATTTAGGTCCTATCTGGTTTTGTCAAAAACGATTGTTTATACGGATCATGCCGCTATTAGATATCTTTTCAGCAAGCAGGATGCTAAGCCTCGTCTTATCCAATGGATCCTGTTGCTTCAAGAGTTCGATATAGAGATCCGTGATAAAACGGGGGCCGAGAATGTGGCGGCTGATCATCTTTCACGTATAGAGGGAGTTGATTTAGGAGATTCGGGAGTTAGGATCGAAGATCGTTTTCCGACGGAGAGTCGGATGTTTGTTACTGCACAAGAGGAAGGTTTTCCATGGTTTGCTGATTTCGCGAACTATCTCACTGACGGATACCTCCCAAAGATGCCTTACCAGCAAAAGAAGAAATTCTTTGCTGACATCAAATTTTACCTTTGGGACGATCCATATCTTTTCCGTGTTGGTGCTGATCAGTTTATTAGAAGGTTTGTAGATGTCAAGGAAGGATGGCAAATTTTGAGCCATTGTCATGTGGGACCGGCTGGAGGTCACCACGGTGTGAGTTCTACGGCAAAGAAAGTCTTTGATTCTGGTTTTTACTGGCCGTCTATCTTTAAGGATGCTCATCTGTTCATTAAGAGTTGTGATCGTTGCCAGTGTGTCGGCAACATTTCTTCGCGAAACGAAATGCCCAGAATGCCATTCAAGTTTGTGAGGTTTTTGATATTTGGGGTATTGATTTCATGGGACCGTTTCCATCTTCACGTGGAAACAAATACATACTCGTGGCCGTCGATTACGCGTCTAAGTGGGTTGAGGCCAAAGCTCTACCCACCAATGATGCCCGAGTGGTAGTCTGTTTTCTAAAAAGTCTATTTGCTCGTTTTGGAGTCCCGAAAGCCTTGATCAGTGATCGAGGTACTCACTTTTGCAACTCGCAGATGGATAAGGCGTTGAAGCGTTATGGGGTCACCCATCGGCTTGCAACCGCCTATCACCCACAGACTAGTAGGCAAGTAGAAGTGAGTAATCGGGGAATCAAACGTATTCTCGAGAAAACGGTTGGTTCAAATCGTCCGGATTGGTCCGACAAATTAGATGACGCTCTGTGGGCCTTCCGTACAGCCTACAAGACTCCGAATGGTTCCACACCATTTCGGATGATTTATGGGAAGGCTTGTCATCTTCCTGTTGAATTGGAACACCGCGCTTCATGGGCCCATCAAAGGGTTAATCTTGATTTACCCGCCGCAGAGGGTAATCGTTTCCATCAATTACCCGAATTAGAGGAGCTCCGGGATCACGCATGTGTACAATCATTTAGGTATAAGGAGCATACGAAGGAACTGCATGACTGGAAATTGAAGGGTAATAAGCAGTTCAAGTGTGGGGATAAGGTTTTACTGTATAACTCACGGTTGAGGTTATTCCCGGGAAAGTTGAAATCCCGATGGTCGGGACCGTTCACGGTCACTGAGGTTTTCCCGTATGGCACGATTGAGATACAAGATTGAAGCGGGAAGTTTAAGGTGAACGACCATAGATTGAAGCACTACATAGGAGAGTCGATAACTGATCAGACATTCGAGGTGTTCTACCTTATCTCATTCATCGAGGAATAGACGTGATGGATGCATCACTCGGGAGACAGCCCGAGTTGTAGAGTTTGTATTATGATTCTCTTTATTATCTGTTTTTATTTGTTTTATTTTTATTTATATTTATAAAAACATAAAAATAAAAATAAAAATAAACACAAAAATATGTTTATTTTTTATGTTTTTGTTTTCTGTTTTGTACGCCCCTACATGCGAGCGAGTTTGAGTTTTTACAGGTATTATAATGCGCATGGTAGCTCTGATGGGGTTTTGGAACTGGTTCACCCGAGGTTGCGGCCGCGAATGAAATGCTATACGGTCGTTCGTTCGAGTCATTCACAGCTGTTGAAGAATCTGCATCTAAACCAGGAGAGTAACCCGTTCTCTATTTTAATTTCTGTTCTTTCAAGTTTTAATTTTATGCTTTACGTTTTATTTTTATTTTATTTCTTTTCCTTGTTCTCATCGAGGACGATTTCGTTCTAAGTGTGGGGATGGGATTTATTTTACTTAGTTGTAGAAAAAAAATTAAAAAAATAAAAAGTTTTCACTTGTTTTTCGTTTTCGTACGTTGTTTATGTTAAAAAAAATGTCCCTTGTTTTTTGTTTCTTTTACATTAAAGTGGGAGATGATGATATTTATCGGAAATCGGTTTTTCAAACTACCAATAATATGAGATAAATAAAAGAAAACGCACTTAACTTGGGATGTGTCGGTAGGCTCAGCCTTGAAAATGAAAGGGCAAATTTGATAAAACGGTTAAACGGAAATCTTTTGTGGGTAAAGTGTTTTGTCGGTGGAAAATAAGCAATGAAAGGTCGGGCCATACTCAAGCCTCAAATTTGGTATGAAAAAGTGGAAGTATCGTGAGTTTTTAAAAATTTGAATACGTTATCATATGATGCTTGGGTAGGTTTAACGTTAGAGTATGCCGTGTAGCCTGTGATATAAATCTTAAACTGCTAGTTTAGTGTTTTACACCACATTGGCGTATGGTTTTATAACCTTAAATCCTGTATTTATGGGATGGTTCGGGTCCGGAGACCATGGGTCTGTATGCAATCTATTCATTTGGCTATTCACAATTCCTAAGTGGGGTTGTGGATATTTAAAATAAAGCCAAAGAGCAAACCCTTATAAGTCTATAAACATGATCACAAAAAGTACAAAAGTACAAATACACTACAGACTTGATCATCCACGCTGTTAGCCATGTGGGGTCCCCTTGCTCGCGTCTCATTACCATTAAGAAACAGACCACAAGGGACACGCTACATGTAAGCCCTACAGATGAAATTTTGCATACTCACCTATGGTGATGGATTGGGGTATTGCTTGATAACGGGGGTATGTCATCTTGTGGGGAACACTAGCTATTAATAAATTGAACCTTAATCGTATCTAATGGCTGCTTGGTAGACTTTGATGCTTAAGCTTAGGTGGATAAACAATACCCTTGATCGTCTTAAATATTCATAAATATTGAGCAACAAAGTTTTAAATATGCTAACTTTGAGGTTTAAGTCAAGTTGGGGTGCTCTGGTCCGGTAAAAGCTGAATATAAGCGGGTCTTAATTGTGTAAACCACTAAGTAATATTATTGTCGGATCTTATTTGTCCCGGTAAAGATTAAGGCATGGGTTTAGGTGGACAACAATATCAATGATCGCGGTTTTTGCGTTTTTCGGAGCTTTAAAATCTAACCTATATGTTTGATTTGACTATGATTTTCCGATTATGATCCAACTGCAGTCAAATCTTTTTTAGGGACGAAAAAGTCTTAAGTGTGAGGATGTTTGATGTGTTGTAAAACACACTTACTTTCCTTATGATTTTATCATGATTTTTATGCTTAATTGTTTATTTTATGAAAGTATTGGGGGTTAAGTGCAATAATTTACAAAGTTTAAATGTTAATTGTAGGTTTATGAAAGATGGTGAAAAAAGAGTTAAGTTGGAAGACTCTAGGGGCCTTTTGGTCAAGTTTCAAAACTACAACTCAAGGCCCGACCCAAGCCCACAAGTTAGAAGCCTTACATGATATTATATTAAGTTAATTAACTTAATTTTCTGCCATAATCCAGCCACAAAACCGAAATCAAAGAACCTTAACTCCTACTACCTAGTCCGATCGGCAGCAAGAGGAAAAAGAAAGAAAATTTTGTGGTGGCTAGGTGGCGGCTAGGGAAGAAGAAAAGAAGGCTTGGATGACTTGGGACAGCAGCTATACTCGTTTTTCATCATTTATATCAGCCATATACTCTAAGTAAAACTCTCATAAACTTTACTTTTTGTTCAAGAACCCTAACTAGTTGAATTGATTTTTTTCTTTGGATTGTTTTGCAAGTAATTAATTGTTTGACTTTGATTTAGTTATTCTTGGATTTTGAATGAGTTTGATTATGTTTATGTTGATGTTTATGATGTTTTACTTGAATGTTAATGGCTGTCCAAACTTAATGAGTAGCTAATCTTGTTTGTTCTACCTAGGTTTGATGAATATTGTTAGGTTTTGACTAATAATATGGATTGTTAATGATCATGGCTTAAATTGTAAATGTGAAGTTTGATTTAACAGTAAATTAGATTGTGTTTAGTGGCTGTGTTTTGTTTGATTATACCTAATAACCTCGTGCTTTAATTAATTGAATCGGTTTGGATTAGTTGTTGCATGTTTAAGGCTCTTTACTTTGTGTTTAGGGTTTATTTGCGAGAAGTACAACCGTAGGGATAAGTGGGTAAATTAATTAGATAAAATCAGTTGTGAAACACCTTCTTAGAGACCGAGAGGTGATAAGAAGTAAACTCGTCTCATTACTTTTACTTGTTAGAATTAAGATCGCGCGAGAGCGGGTTTTGTTCTTGTCGGGTTTGGGTGTTTGAGCGATTAGTTGGTCTAGTTTAAGTTAAGTTGAATTTTTCCTCTATCCTTGATTGCGTAGTATTCGTTTCCATTAGGCTAGTGTGTCGGTGAGACCGAGAGGTGAGTCGGCATTAGAACACGTTAATAATTTGTTTTCCTGGTTTGTTCTTAAAATCAACTAAGATAAGTTAGAGTTTGTTAGTGAGACCGAAAGGTGATCTGACCTTCTTGAGCGAACCTTAGTTGTGTCATCCTTTAGAACCGGTGTCGTGAGAGTTTTCAATCCATTGTCTTGTCATCTCCTTCAATATGATTCTTACCTGGGTAGACGTTTTTATCACTGCAGTCAAAGATTTCGAAGTTTTGTCAAAAGTTTTCATTTAGTTAAGTTAAGTAGTTAAATCAAATAAAAAAAAATCAATTAAATATTTTGGTGAGTCTTGGTTAGAGTTTAGTGATTATAAACGTTTTCACGTGTCTTCGAGTTCGATATCCGTACTTTCCTCATTTGTGCTATACGCGACCGGTACACTTGCCGTTTGTGTGAACTAGGATAGATTGTTTGGTTTTAAAGCTTAGTTGCGACTTGTTTTTTATTTATATATATATATATATATATATATATATATATATTCGCACATCACCCCTGATGGACGTTCCAAACGAATCGAAGGGGATAAAGACGCTGGCCAAGTTAGCCTAATCTCTATGATAAGGGCTAACAAATGTTTGAATCAACGGTGCTTAGCATTCATGGCCTACGTCATAGAGGAATCAAAACCCAAAGAAATCAAAGACGTTCCTGTAGTTTCCGATTTTGTCGATGTGTTTCTTGATGAACTTCTCGGCATTCCTCCCGATCGTGAAGTAGAATTTTGGATCGATCTTATTCCTAGAGCTGCTCCGATCGCCAAAGCTCCATATCGCCTCGCACCAACCGAGATGAAAGAATTGAATAAACAACTTGACGAGCTTCTAGAGAAAGGATTCATACGACCAAGTTCATCACCATGGGGAGCGCCGATACTTTTTGTCAAGAAGAAGGATGGATCCATGCGAATGTGCATCGATTACCGAGCTCTCAACAAAGTCACAATCAACAATCGATATCCACTTCCCCGAATCGATAACCTTTTTGACCAACTTCAAGGTCCTAGATTCTTTTCCAAAATCGATATTCGTTCCGGCTATCACCAACTCAAAGTCCAATATGAAGATATTCCGAAAACCGCATTTTGAACAAGGTATGGCCATTACGAGTTCACCGTTATGCCATTCGGACTTACCAATGCGCCGGCTGCGTTCATGGACATGATGAATCGTATTTGTAAACCTTACTTAGATTAATTTGTGACCGTATTCATCGACGACATATTAATTTATTCTAAGTCTAAGGCCGATCATGAAAATCACCTTCGAACGTTACTTGAAATTCTTAGAACCGAGAAATTGTACACCAAGTTCTCGAAGTGCGAGTTCTGGTTGCACGAGGTGCAATTTCTTGGTCATATTATCGACATCAATGGTATTCAAGTAGACCCCGCTAAGGTTGAAGCCATCTCTACGTGGGAGACCCCCAAGTCGCCCACTGAGATTCGAAGATTCTTGGGATTAGCCGGCTACTATCGAAGGTTTATCGAAAATTTTTCTCGAATCGTGATGTGTAGTGAAACACACTTACTTTCCGTATCATTTTTATCATGTTTTAATTGCTTTTTAGTATAATTATTAAGTTTTATGGTTTGTTTATGCTTGATATTACAAAGATGATTGTTTACTTGTAGGTTATGAAGTTTGGTGGAAAAAAGAGTTAAATTGAAGAGTTTAGGGGCTTAATTGTACAACTTTCAAACTTATAAGTCAAGGCCCGACCCAAGCCCACATCTTAAAGGCCTTATATAATATTATATTAAGTTGATTAATAAAGTTACCAGCCAATAATTCCATCATAATCCCGAAATCAAGAACCAAAAACCCTAAAACCCTAAGGGTTCCGATCGGACTGCAGCCGGCAAAGGAAAAAGAAAAAAAAAGAGAAGAAAACCGGCGGCTGAGGCTGTTGGCGGCTGGAAAAGGAAGAGGAACATCGAGGCAGCAGCTAGGAGCTTTAAACAAGCATAAATCTCAGCCATACTTGATAGTAAAACATTCATAAACTTTACTTTTTGTTCAAGAACCCTAACTTTGTTGATTTGATCTTTTGTTTTGAATTGTTTTGCAATTGATTGATAGTTTGACTTGTTATTGATATTGTTTGGATCTTGAATGAGTTTGTTCATGTTTATGATGATGTTTGTGATGTTTTTATCAAGTATATGTGGCTGTCCAAAATCAATGAGTAGCTAAACTTGTTTGTTCTACCTAGGATAGATGATTGTTGAGTAGTTTTGACTTGTTTAATGGATTGTTAATGTTCAAGACTTAAATTATTGATGTAAAGTTTAACTAAACCATAAATTAGATTGTGTGTGATGGCTGTGTTTTATTTTTTATTACTTATAATCCTCTTGCATTAGTTAATTGAATTGGTTTTGATTAATTGATTGCTTGTTAGACTCTTAACTTGGTGTTTAGGGTTTAATTGCGGGGTGTACAACCGTAGGGATAAGTGGGTAATATAATCATCTAAAATCAGTTAAAATACACCTTCTTTGAGACCGAGAGGTGATAAGAAGTAATATTGTCTCATTGCTTTTACTTGTTAGAATTAAGACCGCGCGAGAGCGGGTTTTTGTCTTGTCAAGTTTGAGTGTTTATGTGCAATTAGTTGGTTTAATTTGGGTTAAGTTAAATTGTTCCTCTATCCTTGGTTGCGTAGTATTCGTTTCTATTAGGATAGTGTGTCGGTGAGACCGAGAGGTGAGTCGGTAATTAAACACGTTAATAATTGTTTTTCCGGTTTGTTCTTTAAAATCAACTAAAATAAGTTAAAGTTTGTTAGAGAGACTGAGAGGTAATTTGACTTTCTTAAACAAGTTTTAGTTGTGTCATCTTTTATAACCGGCGTCGTGAATATTTTCAATCCGTTGTCTTGTTATTTCTTTCAACATGATTCATTCCTAGGTAGACGTTTGTATCACTACAGTCAAAGTTTTCAAAGTATTTTGTTAAATGTTTTCGTTTAATTAACTTAAGTAGTTTAATCAATTCTAAATATTAAAAATCATTTAAATATTATTTTGGTGAGTCTTAGTTAGAGTTTCGTAATTAAAAACGTTTTCACGTGTCTTCGAGTTCGATATCCGGACTTTCCTTATCTGTGCTATACGCGACCGGTACACTTGCCGTTTGTGTGAACTAGGATAGATTGTTTGGTTTTTTTTAAAGCTTAGTTGCGACTTGTGTTTTATTTATATATATTTTCACACATCAAATCGCTGTCCCCCTCACTTCCTTAACTCGAAAGAATATCAAATATGAATGGGGAACAAAGCAACAAGAGGCGTTCGATATACTTAAACAAAAGCTTACCCAAGCTCCTATACTAGCCTTGCCAGAAGGTATTGAAGATTTCGTTGTCTTTTGCGATGCATCTCATTCCGGCTTGGGATGTGTATTAATGCAATGAAAGAAGGTAATCACTTACGCCTCTCATCAACTTAAAGTGCACGAAAAGAACTACACAACTCACGATCTAGAGTTAGGCGCCATAATCTTCGCACTTAAGATATGGATGCATTATCTCTATGGAGTAAGATTTACCATGTACACTAATCATAAGAGCTTAAAGCACATCTTTGATCAAAAGGAGCTCAACATGCGCCAACGACGCTGGATGGAGACTCTCAACGACTATGACTGCGAAATAGACGAAGGTAAAGCCAACGTTGTGGCTGATGCCTTAGGTCATAAAGAACATGAAAAGCCCAAAAGAGTCCGAGCGTTAAGGTTAGAACTTCAAATCGATCTTGTTGACCAAATCAAATCAGCTCAAACTCAAGCGATCAACGAAAAACAAATCTCTGATGAAAAACGCAATGGCACCATTGACTCGTTAGTCAAAGGTGATGATGGTATTCTTAGAATGGGAAACCGAATTTGGGTACCAATTGTTGGTGGATTGCGTGAGAAAATCTTGAACGAAGCTCATAAGTCGAAATACATGATGCATCTCGGGAGCGACAAAATGTACCATAATCTTAAAGCAAACTATTGGTGGAATGGGATGAAAAGGGATGTCGCTTCGCATGTTGCGAAATGTTTGACGTGTTTGAAAGTCAAGGCTGAACACCAAAAGCCTTCGGGATTGCTTCAGCAACCCGAACTTCCCGTATGGAAGTGGGAGTTAATTACTATGGATTTCATTAACAAACTCCCAAAAACGACTCGACAACACAATGTAATCTGGGTAATTGTGGATCGATTAACAAAGTCTGCACACTTCATACCCATCAATGAGTCGTATTCAATGGACAAACTAGCTCGTATCTATGTTAACAACATTGTGGCTTTACATGGAGTACCACTGTCCATAATTTTCGATCGAGACAGTCGTTTCACGTCTCATTTCTGGAATAGCTTCCAACAAGCACTCGGCACATAAACCTTAGCACTGCCTATCACCCACAAACTGATGGGCAAAGCGAAAGGACAATTCAAACGTTGGAAGATATGCTCCGAGCTTGTGTGATAGACTTAGGCGGAAGTTGGGACAACCACTTAACCCTAATGGAATTTTCGTATAACAATAGTTATCATGCAAGTATTCAAGCCGCACCATTTGAGGCATTATATGGTCGAAAGTGTAGAACGCCCGTGTGTTGGTCTGAAACTGGAGATAATCAATTATCTGGACCCGAGATAGTTCAAGAAACTACCGACAAACTTATTCAAATCCGTGAACGACTTAAAACGGCATGTGATCGTCAAAAGAGTTACGCTGATGTCCGCCGTAAGCCGTTAGAGTTCAATGTCGGTGACAAAGTACCGTTGAAAGTCTCACCATGGAAAGGCGTAGTCCGTTTCGGCAAGAAAGGAAAGTTAAGTCCTCGATTCGTTGGACCCTTTGAGGTACATGAACAAATTGGTACCGTCGCATATTGATTGCGACTGCCCGAGGAAATGCAAGGGATACACGATGTATTCCATATCTTGAATCTACGTAAATGTTTAGCCGATGAATTTCTCTCGATGCCGTTAAAAGATGTTGAAATTAACGAAAACTTAAAATTCGTAGAATGTCCAATTCAAATCGAAGATTCGAAATTAAAGAAACTCAAAAGACGAACCTTGAAAATCGTGAAAGTAAAATGGGGTTCCCGACGAGGACCCGAGTATAATTGGGAACTCGAGTTCGAAATGAAAAAGAAATACCCCCACTTATTCTCGTGAAGAAATCTCAAGGACGATATTTATTTCAAGGTGGGGAGGATGTAACATCACGGGAATTTTGGGCCAAAAATATCAAGTTTCCAAAGTTAAGGGATCAATTCTGCCAATGTCCAAACTCCAAGGGCTAAAATGAAAATTTTGTTTTCTTGTCCTATCGCGATATGCTACCGGACAAAGGATGATCCCATCGCGTACTGTGATGGGGCTTGGTCAAAGATTCTAGAAGAGGTCAACGGCGATACGAGATCACCGTTGAGCCTACGTCATCGCGGACCGCGATGACGTGGCCTGACATGCCTGACACCTTTTCACCACGTGTCCACACGTGGCATGTCGTCCGCCACGTGTTCACACGTGGAACAGCTTCTGCCACATGGCGACACGTGGCAGACCTACGTTGTGACACATTTGGGCTACGTCGCGCTACGCGACGGGGTCCCCGGCACCCGTCGCGTACCGCGATGGGATCCCAGATTTTGCCTATAAATAGCAAGTCCGGGATCTCCATTTGACACACCAAAATTCACACTCTACTCTCTCACTAAACATTTCACTACACCTCAAAAATCGTACCCTCGATCCACCTCGAAAATCATGCCTGATTCCTCGATATTCGTACCACTCCTCGATGACATCCCGAACAAGAAGGTGGTGCTGATTTTATATCCCGACAATCATCTCGAATTGCGTTCCGTGAAGTGTTGGTGCCTCGAGAAGTGTGCCGAAGAGAAGTGGCGATCAAAGCGAGTGCTGAAAAGACTAAGCGGCGTAGAAGTGTTGCTCGAGTATCTAGAGAATTATAAGCCGAGTTAAGGTAAGTGTAATGCCCGACGAAAATAATAATAAAATATTATAAAGGCTTAATATCCTAAGTCGGAATTATACTTGATGCTTATGAAAAGAAAATATATAACAAAGAAAAGAAAAGAAATAAATATAAAAGTGTATATATATATGTGTGTGATTATATATATAATTCTTTGTTATGAATATTATTTAAGTAATAAGGGTATTCTTAAATAATAAAATAAAAGAATACGTTTCTTATAAAAGAAGAAACGTTGGGTTTTTTTTTATAATAAACTAAAGGTTTATAAATATTGCTTTTAAACTAAAGGTTTTAAAGTAAAAAATTATTGTACTAAAGGTTCATCGAGATAAGACTAAAGGTCTTAAGCCGGATTGTATATCCGACTAAAAAAAGTTATACTCGTACTATAGGTGCGAGATAGCAAGAAAGAGAAGGCAAGGACGGTGTTGGAAACCGATCCCGATCAAAGGTGAATACGCCCCACTTTTAAAAACTTGTTTTCAAACAAATAAATGTGTTATGTTTAAAACTTTACATGAGGCCACGTGTCTCTAAAACATTATGAATAAGATAAAAGCCTAGCCCTCAGGCTGTAGTATAAGTTTGTCTGGATCCTTACATATGTGGTAAAATGCGGTGGGCACATCGCACCACGCCTGGTCACGACCTCCAGCCACGATGGGCCGAACCAAAGTATGTTCGAGTGAGAATGTCCTTGTGTATATTTATCGTACCTAAGTATGTCGAAACGCTGCGGTGTTTTGCTGGGGTGACCTAGTGTAGAGACTCGAGTTTATAATGATGTTTTAACTTTGTCATTCCTAAGCCAAGATGGGCCGAGGCTTGCGTAACCCTCGAGGAGTGATAAAGTAAAAGAAAATATTTTTAGCGTCAACATATTCACCAGCAATCATTGCTGACGTATTTTTATAACATTTTGCAGGTAACCAAGAATAGAGCTTGAAGGACGAAGGGCTCAAGAATCCGATGGCTCGGATAATTTTGTTTATATAATAAAATATGATGAATTTTTAAAACAAGTAAATGGAACTCTCGTTCCATCTTTTGTGATGTAAATATTTAACTTTAAACCCACATGTTTTATAAAGACTTCCGCTATTAACCCGTAACTCTGATTTATTTACAAATGTGATACCAACTGTCGAGTCACGTCCCTAGGCCTAAGATGGGGGTGTGACAGAATTACCCAAACACCTTGAGGACGCTTTCCTTAAAGGAAAATCTCAATTACATGTCATCATTTCTTCCGACCTTTCAAGTGATGAGAAAGATAGACTTCTCGAAGTTCTTAAATCTCATAAGAAAGCTTGGAAAATCATGGACATCAAAGGCATCAGCCCGTCATTTTGTACCCACAAAATATTAATGGAAGAAGACTTCAAACTCGTAGTACAACAACATAAACGACAAAATACAAACATGCATGACATGGTAAAGAAGGAAGTTCGCAAACTGCTTGATGCATGATTGATTTACCCCATATATGATTCACCTTGGGTAAGCCATGCTCAAGTGGTGCCGAAGAGAGGAGGAATTACGGTGGTCACCAATGACAAAACTGAGCTGGTTCCTATGATAACCATAATATGATGACGAGTTTGCATCGATTATCGCAAACTAAACAATGCCACTAGGAAAGATCACTTTCCTCTCTCATTCATTGATCAGATGCTCCAACGTCTCTTAGGAAAGAGGTACTACTATTTTCTTGATGGATTCTCTGGCTATTTTCAAATTCCAATTTCCCCTGAAGACTAGGAGAAAAAAACATTCGCATGCCCCTATGGCACAATCGCTTATCGACGAATTCTCTTTGGGCTGTGTAATGCTCCAACTACCTTTCAACGTTGTATGGTAGCTATCTTTCAAGACATGATTGATATTCAATGGAAGTATTCATGGATGACTTTTTAGTCTTCGGAGATTCTTTCGATTTATGTCTTGAACATCTAAAAAAGATGTTAACACGATGTGAGGAAGCTAACCTTGTGCTAAATTGGGAAAAATGTCACTTTAACGTTAAAGAATGCATTTTTCTCGGGCACAAGATATCTCAAGTTGGATTAGAGGTGGATAGAGCCAAACTAGAAACCATTTCCAGACTTCCACCACCCACATCTGTTAAAGCTATTCGAAATTTTTTGGCCATGCGGGTTTTTATTGTCGTTTCATCAAAGAATTTTCAAGGATAGCGCGGCCAATGACACAACTTTTGGAGAAGGATGTTCCATTCATCTTCTCCGAAGAATGATTGAATGCATTTCAAATTCTGAAGGACAATCTTGTTGATGCTCCAATCATGGTAGCTCCTGGACACTACCATTCGAACTTATGTGTGATGCAAGTGATTTCGCGGTTGGAGCAGTCATAGGACAAAAAATATATAAGCATTTTCATGATCTACTACGCCAGCAAGACTCTCAATGATGCTCAAGAGAATTACGCAACTATCGAAAAAGAGCTTTTGGTCGTAGTCTTCTCTTTCGACAACTTCTATTCTTATATAGTCATTTCAAAAACCCTCATTTACACTAATCATGTGGAGATTAAGTATTTGTTTACAAAACCGGATGCTAAATCCCGTCTGATCCGATGGATTTTAATTCTACAAGAGTTTGACATCGAAATTAAGGAGAAAAAGGGTGCTGAAAATGTGACAGCCAACCACCTTTCTCGTTTGGAATGCCCAATTTCACAAGAAATAATGGGGACTGACGGGTGGTCCATTGGACAACCCTTAAGTGATATAAGACCTTAAATAATCATGCATATAATCGGTTTATTTAGTGGAATTAGTTGACTATGGTTACTCGTATAATTGCAGGTAGGAGGATATAGATGATGAAATTACGAGAACATGGACGAAAACGGTGAAGAAAATGGACTTTGAACGAGAAAGTTATGAAGAAAACAAGGAGGCAAGAAGAAAGCCACCGTAGCTTACGGTGGCCACCGTAAGCTACGGTGGGGGGCTGGTTGAAATAAGTTGTCGTAAGGAAGTTTTTGCCTAACGTGGCCTTTTGAAAGCCACCGTAAGCTACGGGGGCCACCGTAGCTTACGGTGGGCCTGACGCTGAAAGTTGTAACAGCTTTTTATAACTCGTATTTAGGATGACTTTTGACATTCTTATCATTATCTTACAATTGAGGAAGATCTAGGGGTGATTTTCAGGTGCCATATATCAACTGTGAGTTGTGTAACCATTGAATACTTGTTTTTGATTCGTATGATTACTCCAATCAAAGGGATGATGACCCAAATCATGATCGGCTAATTTCCTTTGTGTTCTCTCCCGAGTCTTAAGATTTTCCATTGAATGTTTGTTAATTGTTTATGTTATTTGTGGGATACTAATTTGATCTTATGATTATATTTCTATGGTGATTGTGAGTTTGATTAGTAATTGTTAGTATAGTTTAATTCGTGTTCTTGACCATCAGTTCTTGGTGCCATAGGCAATCGAGATTTATTGGAAGTTATTAGGGTTGGCTATATATAATCGATTATCGGGTGACAACCTTGTGTTATTGCAATCCAAAGTACTTATTCCCTTTTTATCACAATCAAACATATACTCACGAACTATGTCTATGTAGTTCATCCCAAAAGTAAAATTTAACATTATCAATCATAGAAACCTAAAATCGGGAGAGGGCATTCTTTTTATTGAATCAGTTAAAACTCGTTATTTGTTTTTAGATCTTTTTTTAAGCCAATCAACCCAATATTTGAAGTTATTTATGCACTTAGTTTAATATAATTAAATTACAAAGCTACTTAGTAACACATTTTTCATAAACTCCTTATGTTCGATACCCACTTACTGCTATCTAATTAGTTGTAATTGGATTATATTTTAGTGAGTCTTCGACCTCACATCAAATTTTGATGCCGTTGACAAGGAGTAGTGCGCAACGTGTGTTATTTGTATGGTTTTTGTTTATTATACATCTTTCAGCACTTAAATATCCCCAAATAAGCGTAATTTCGGCAACTATATTAGAATATAAATAACCACTAATGTTTATAATTTCTATCTATGGGTAAGTATAGTTCTAAAAAATAAACAAGCTGAAATACGAAGAAAAATGGAGATAAATGGTGAAAACATAACTCAACACACGCCATGATGAATCTATAAACATTTTAATTCTATTGCTCTAAAATTGGGCTTTTTATTTCTAAAGGTGGAGAATGTATGTAATCAATACCTAAATATTCAATTGTAAGTTGCATTTTCATAATTTGATTGCTTATCTAATAGTAAGTCATTTTCTAAAGTTTTCCTCTTTACTTTCTTTCGCTGAAGTGAACTTGCTCATGTTCTTCTTTTGGGTCAATATTTTGTTCCATCTGTGCAAGTATGTTAATTATAGTAATTTAGCTTTATTTTACATTTCTTTCTTTTAATACGACTTGATTGTCACCTGTTTATTTCACTCAGAACGATGATGTGGCAAATGTCGTTGATTCATCAACAAGGATTTTAACTTACTGATTTGGGTACATATTTTTATGTAGGTATGCAATTTGATTTAGTTTTTAATAACTTCAAAAATCTAACATGACATATATCCTTGCTAAACCGTTGATGGTGGCTGGCTCAATAGGCGACGGTTCCAGCAATGGAATATCCTTAGTGGTCGGATGGAAAAAGGCCAGTGGTGGTTGCAAAGTCTGCCAGGTGTCATGTTTTTTCAAACTAAATCTAGAGGTTTTAATGGTGGTGCTTGGGCTGTGATGGGTTCTTCGTGGTCTGAGGTAACACATGGGCGACAAGTGACAACAAGCAAATGTTTGATTTTCCTATTTTCCCCTTTATTCTTACATAAGGATCACAATAAAAAGGTAGCAGTTAACTTTAAACTCTTCATATCAGTTTGCTTTTGGTACTTCAACGTTGTAGATCAGTATTTTGAGTTTACATGGTTTATTAATAATGAGTACATATGTTTTTATTGTAGAAGGGGATGGTATATTCGGTTTTTTGTGCTTATTTGCTACTTGTGAAGGTAACTAACAGCTTCATGATTACATTTCTACATGTGATCCCGGCTGTCTTTGCTTAATGTGATTCTGCTTTCAGATCAAAGGCAAGTGGGGGAAACCGCTTTAAACAATCAAACCTCATTATCACATTAGATAATCAGCGTGATAATCCTAAACTATTAGCATCTTTTGCATACTATTTTGTGTAGGTAACCTGACATTAAGTTGTTGTGGAGCTGCTGCTTTGTGTAGGCTACAAATTTAAGAGAAGCAACAACAGTTAAACGCGAGGATGGTAGAAGGCTTTTCACAATGCTGCTATGACTTATGAGGAAACAAACAAGAGAAGTCAGTGACCGTTCGGTATGTCTCAATGGGTGGGCATGATGGTTTGGTTGACTTGCAAAATTTAAATTGTTTACCATCAAACTTCTAACTTTTTGAACCTTTTTTTTTTTCACAATGACAGACGAGGGAAAAGGCACTTATGAATTTGCAGCAAATGCGAACAGTTCATGTAAGTCAATATCATTTAGGATTTTTGTTTTCGCATTTTGGAAGATTAAAATAGCATTACTTTGCTGCTATGTATATTGCAAATTTGCAATAGAGATATATATTTAAGCCATTGGAATTAAATTATCCATGACATCCCGTACACATCCTCATTTTCAACATAATGGTGATATTGCATTAATGGAAGTTATCAATGACCCTGGATTGATTATTAAGGATCTCAAACAATTGTGTGTGCCAAGTTTGAGAACCCGTTTTGCTCATTCTCCATTTCTCATGTCTGGTAAAATGGTCTGTAGGTGTTATGGCATAAGTATGAATGTTTGGGTGAATTATCAATATAATATGATCCATCATTTTTTAAAAGAATTTGGGCGTTTTTGAGTTAATAGACGTGTTTTACTTTTCCTTGGTTAAACATGATTTACAAGTTAGTGATCACTTTATTTGGGTCAACTCTTATTCCAGTGGGTAAAAATTTGTCAAATGATATGATACTTTTGGAAGGGTTGTTTGGGTATTATGTAAAGTCTAAATTTATATTATTTTTGGGTTAATTAAGATTCTATAAGAATTTAGATTAAATTTATAAGTAAACATGAACTGTGTTGGGCCAAAAAGGTTATTAAGATGTGAATAATGAACGTAAATGACCGGACTTAAACATAAACTAACAGACAAAAACGAACTAAAAGAGCGAGAAATGTGTTCGTTCATTTAACTTAATGAACAAAAACTTTTGTTTATGTTTTTTCGTTTATTTAAACAAAAATAAAAGAACCTTCCTATTGAACAGTTCATTGAATAGGAAGGATCCAGTATTTTTCCCCCTTATTGTGTACTCATTGTTACACAATTTGCTAATTCTAAAACTACAGCGGAAAATTTCCTATTGCGTCAATGAAAATAAATGTCATGTGATGTTAATTAAGTAATCCTACACAATGACCTAGTTCAGTCGCAACCTGAATCGGTTTAAGGTTAGGATAGGCCACACTGATGTTACGAATAAGAAAACTAACTAAAGTATTATATTTAAATATATCTTTAGAGGATTGATAAACTAACTGAAAACGAGTGCCGCATTGTAAATTGTCGTAGCCACCGCGCAGGTTTTCATCCCCATATATCTTGCTCTATATAGGGTGGGGTTAGAAAAAGAAGTGAGTTATTTTTAAGAAGTGTGAGAAGTAATATCGGGCGTTGGATGTGATCATCTGATGGTGGATATTGTTAGTGTGTTTTTTGTTCGGTGTGTTTCATTTTGTTAGTTCGGTGTGTTTTTGTTCGGTGTGTGTTTTATTTTTTTAAGGGTAAAAACCACTTCTTACGCTTATTAGGATAGTTTTACTTCTTATTTTAACATTGCTATATATATATGGGGATGGTTCATGCGAGAATTGATATTATAGTGAGAAGTGCGAGAAGTCAATCTCATTCATTGATTAAGCACATCAAAGGTTTCAAATAAAAGATGACATTTATGTAATTATCTTCACAGTGTAATCTGATCTTTTATATTAAAAAGGGCAAAATCGTCCAAATATGTAGGATTATAAGTTGTAACGTAAATAAACCCTGGTTTCACCCCCAAACCGTTCGGCATATTAGTATCGCGGAACTCATCCATGAAATTGCAATTGATATAAGAAATCGAGTAACCCAACTTCACTAATTGTGTTTGCAAGTGTACAAGAAAGCCACCTTCAATGAGAAGGATCGTGTTCTTTCCAAGCATATTGGGGATTTTTTCTTTCTTTTTTTTTTGGTAATCATAATCGATGGCACAGCAAGAATTAGGATTTGAGGTATGCAAGCTAATTGGGTGTTGTTTGTTTCAATTAAAGTATAATATAAGTTATAAGATACCTACAAGGTGTATTATTGTACATGAATTTCATCAAGAAGGTGGGTGAATCAGGAAAAAAGGTTTTTTATTTCTTTCAATCGAGTAGTACACTCGGCACCAGGTAAATGGGTTTTATACAAATCATGAAAAATTGTTTAGTATTGTTTTGTTAGTAATATAGATGGTCTTACTAGGTTTGATTATACAAGAACATGAATGTTGTTTAAGGCAAATGGTTATTAATTCTCTATGAGTAGTGAAGAAACGTGGATCGACTCACTGGTAGACGATCTACTTTCCTCGGGTGTGATTATACTGTTTCACCGATGGTTTTCTTGGATCTGTGCTCTTCCACCTACAAAATGAACAGCACCGTTAACTTACCCCTCAGAAAGGGACAGAGGGGTCCTCTTTGGGGTAACCCTCCGGTGTGAGAATAAGTATTTTGTGGGAGAAGATAATAATATTCAGTAAGGAAATCTGGAGAGTCTTGCTTAATAGCTGAATACTCTGTGATTTTCTGTGATTGTGAGAGTTACTGGCTGTAACTGTCTGTGAGTGAATGTGATTGAATATGATTGAATGTGAATGAATGTGGAGTTGATGCTGTATTTATAGTGCTAGGGTTTCCACTGATTGGGCTCAGCCTTGTTGGCCTCCTCCAATTGCTCTGCGCCACGTGTCCTCTGGGACACCTGGTGCTTTCTCATTGGTTATAATCACGTGGTAGCACATGGGTCATGCTGAGTTGTCCACCTTTCATTTGGCAGCTGTCAACATCAGCATATTCTTGTTCCTTAAAAAGATACCTTCTGGAAGGTTGTCTGACGTGCACAATCAAGGTTGCCCTAATCCTGATTTGGATAAGGATGAGGTTGATTATGTGCATGTGTGATACGCGCCTATCCTGAGGATGCGCGAGGTCTTCTCTTTATTCTCACGCGCAGATGTTTCATGCGCAGATGTGATATGCACGAGCATGTGATATGCGCCATGCGCGGATGCGCCACGCGCATATGTGATATGCGTGAGCATATGTGATGCGTGAGCATATGTGATGCCTGAGCATCTGTGGTGCCTGGGCATATGATGCCTGAGCATGTGTGGTGCCTGGGCATATGATGCCTGAGCATGTGTGGTGCCTGGGCATATGATGCCTGAGCATATGTGATATGCGCCATGCGCATAGGTTTTGGCTTTGTGCCTTCGTAATGTCTTGATTTCAAGTCACTTGTCTGTATCTTGTGGGTTGACCCGCCTTGCTCGGTGTTGAGGCTGGTACATACCTCTTCAAGCCCCCCCAGTTTAATGTGTGTCTTGTCTCGCTGCGAGCGAGGTAAGATAGATGTTAGACTAAATAGTTTGCTCTTTTAGTAGGGGTTTTGTCTTTTTCTTCTTATTACTCGTCATTGCGCGAGGATCTATCCTTTTGGTTGAAAACAAAACGTCCCTGAACGTGGTTGGTTGTTGCTGACATGGGTCAGTGATGGAGACGTGTCAGACCTTTCGTGTGCTCGAGGTGCTACAGTTGCCTTTCGTGTCCCCTCACAGAGTGTCAGGAACACGTGTCGCGCTCGCATTGGTCCGTTCCTGCGAGTGGTGGCGCGTGAACTCTGGTAACAGCTGTATTATTTCTTTTCGTGTCCCCTCACACAGTTGACAGGGACACGTGTCGCGCTCGCGTTGGCTTACACCTGCGAGTGGGGGCGCGTGAAGTCCGATCAGCACCCATTTTTCTCTCTCCTGGGCCTATAAAAGCCAGCCCTTAGAGTTTTTTATCCTTCATCTTCTTGTTTATTATTCTGAGCTTTTCTTTCTTTCTTTCTTTCTATTCCCTTTGTTCTGCTTCCAAATCTCTGTTCTTCAGAAGCAACCCTTGTTCGTTGTCACAGTTGTATGTCTGATAGCTCAGACAACACAATCTCCCCCATCCATTGCCGTAGAAAATCGTTAGTAATGTCTACATTGAAGAAGACCGGTAAGGGGAAGAAGGCTGCTGAGGTCTCATCGGAGGAGGTAGGGAGGGCCAAGGCCGTGAAGAGGTGGAATGAAATCCCCTGCAAATTGAGGCAGGCTGATCTTGACAGCCTTATCGCCTCTCAGGGTTTCCTCCCTGTGTTTGGCTGCATGTTGCCTCCGGCCGGGCAAACGGCGGCGGACCCGCCTGCCGGCTATATATCCCTATATAGCCATTTTTTCACCCACTGCAACCTTCGTCTCCCGATGACAAGGTTTGTGGGTGCACTGCTTAAGTTCTATGGGATTCATATATCCCAAGTCCATCCGTTTGGACTTGTGCGCATGACTCACTTTGAGTTCATGTGAAAATCCCAGCGCGAGCACCCCTCGGCGCTTTCAGTATTTTTACAAGCCCAAGATCCAAGATTCTTGGTTCTCCTTCATTCCTCGCAGTCAGAAGGTGAAGTGCTCCACTGTTTCATTCAAGAGCCTTCATGACTGGTCTGAGAGGTTCTTCTATATAAGGGCTGGTGTGATCCCCATCCGCATGACCATGCGCTCGATTTCTTCCGCGCCTGCGGATGTGGGTGTCCTCAAGAACCCAACTGGCGCCTGGGTTAATAAGCTGACCGCTGAACCATCCCCCGCCAAGAACATTTGTGAGGAAGCGCTGGTGGGGGTTGGTATGAGCAAGAGGTGGGCGGACAGCGCGCTTGAGCCCGTTATCCAAGTCGACGGGTTGTGTAAGTTTATCTCATTGCTTTTTTTTTTTTTTTCTGCGCGAATATAATTCTTTTTGCTGATATCACTTGACTTGTTTTTGTGCAGTCACCAAGGATTATATCCACGCCGCCTATGATGAACATATGGAAGGTGGCTCCGTCGCGCTCGGCGCTGGGGAGGTTGGTTTCCCAGATCGCTTCGATGACATGTTCATCCCTGTTGATCTGGGATTTGTCTTCGACAGCGATGCGCCTGGTAAGCCTTTGTACTTATGCATTTGCCTTTATAATACCAAATTTGGCTAACATTTCTGTTGCATGTGTTGTAGATGCGCTTGAAAATTATGAGCTGGAGCTCGCGGAAGAGGAGGAGGAAGAGGAGCCGCCCCAACTAAAGCGTAAAGCTAAGGGGAAAACTGGCCAGGGGCCAGTAAGAAACAGAAGAAGGATGATGCCCCTGTTGTTCAGGATCCTCCTACTCAGGCGGGGGGATTTGGGAAAACCCACGGGTTTACCACCAAGGTTTCCTTGGCCTCCCTGCCTCAAAAAGTGGGCAGACCTCCTGTCCACTTGAGATATGGTGGCGCTACCTCCTCCCTTCTCGCGGCGGAAAAGGGAAGCGGTGTTGCGCCTTCGACAGGTATATTTTGCTTATCCTTTATGGTTCTATGAGCGCGATTCTGATAGAATTACTAATGAATCTTTGCTCACTCCAATTTTTGTAGAGCCGGCGACAGCGCAACAAGATGCCGAGGCTGCACCGGAGGTCGCTTCGAAATCCCCCGTTTTACCCTCAAAGAAGGGTAGAATGGACTTCATGGCGATGTTCGCTTCGCGAACGGAGTTGCGCCAAGGTACGTATTTCGCTCTTTTTTTTTCTGACTTTCTTTTAGATCAAGTCATGAACCATTTCTTTTTGTTGATTTTTTCATAGAAGCTGTAGCTGGCGTACAAGCTTCTGGCGGCACTCCTGGCGCCGGCGCCAGCGCCGCTGGCTCTGCTCCTGCTCCTGCAAGCGATGAATCTCCCCTCATTGGGATTACTAAGGAGCAGGAGGCCGTTTTGCGCGCCGACCTGGCGGCGTCGAGACCTCCCTCACCTCCTCCTGCGCACAGCCCTCCTCGCGGGACCGATTTTGATTCTAGGTCGCATGAGAAGAGGCCTATTTCAGAGGAGGATGAGGAGGTTCATGCTGAAGACTCCGACGGCGCCCGCGCCAGCCCTGCAGCGCCACGAGGTTTCGCAGCGGAGCCCTCTCGTGGGGCTGGCGCTGACTTTTCTGCTTCGTCCCCGCAGGTATTGGTTCTTTTTTGCTCCGCTGCGCGGACTTCCATCTTAATGTTTTGATGACTTAGATAATTTCTTTGTTTTTGCAGGAAGCCGATCACACTTACCGCCCGAGATGGAATATTACTGAAGACAGCACCTTTCAGTCCATGGGTGTGTGTGCGGAATTCTGGGCTCATGCAGTGCCTCCATCTGAAAGGAGGTTCCAGGAGGACCGCGCTCGCGACGACCTGCTCAACGATCATATGTTTGCTGGGTCGGCCTTCATTGCTGCCTCCCAAGAGCTTCGCTCTGATTACGTTAAAGTACGTGATGCTCTTGCGGAAGCCAAGCAAGAGGCTAAGGTGTCTGCTTGGCATCTTTCTGATGCTCGCGAAAGAGCTGAGAAGCTCCAAGCAGAGCTCAGTGAGAACCGAGCCAAGTGCCAACAGCGCCTTCGTGAAGTGCGGGCATGAGCTTCAGGCGGCGCGGGAGAAGCTGCAGGCGGCGGAGGCGGACGCGGCCAAGTACGCGCGCAGAGCGCGCGACTTGGAGCTGGAGGCGGAGGCGCGTGATCAAGCTCTTGTCCAGTCTATCACTGAAAAATCATCACTGGAGAGTGAGGTTGCGCGCCTAAAGAGGGAGCTGGCGGCCGCGCAGGCCGATAAAGATGAAGCCTTGGCGACGGCAGCGTCTAGCCAGGAAGCACTTGATGCTGCGCGGGGCAGAGAAAGAAGAAATCTTGGGCGGCTAGCAGCGTTCCGACAAAGAGGAGCTGAAAAAGACTAAGGAAACTGTTGAGTTATTAAACTCTCAGGTTCCTGCCCTCGAGACGTCTGTTGCTAGCCTCGCGCAGGATCGCCAATGGCTAATCTCACAGGGCATGACTCGTTGCGCCTTCGCGATGAAATACTCAGACGAGTTTCAGGCCCTTGTGATGGACTGCAACGCTGCCGCGCGCTTGGTGGGGTGAGCTGAAGGGTTTACGGATGGCTATGAATATGGCATGCTGAAGAAGAACCCATCCGAGTACCCTTATCAGAGCTCCGTTGCCTGCGCGGACATGGCCGCGATGGGGGAGAAGTATATGAATACTCCCATTCCCATCCTTGCGCAGGTATTTTAACTTTAATGAGATTACTTTGATTTATTTTCCAAGTATCTTTGTACTCATATTTTTACTTATGATTTGCAGATATCCGCGCTTGCTGACCAGCCTGATCTCGTCGCGCTAAAGAAATTACTTGACGAGTGCGAAGGGGCTGCGCGGCGATGATGGCGCGGCGAATACTGGCGTTGCTAGCGGCTCTGGCGTGGCCAAAGGATCCGCTCCTGACACTGTTGTGATAGAAGACTCCATTCAAGATGAAGAACTTGACTATGGTCAGTTTGGAGATGACGAGGAGCAGGCTGCGCCAGATGCCGAGGGCGATGATGAGGATGATGAAGAGGCTGATGTCAACGTGGAGACTTGAGAAGCCCTGCATGTTTTTTTTTTTATTTGTAGTTTGTATCTCATCTTGTAAACTTGTAAATTTCAATGCTTTGGAATGAAATTTTATTTTTCCCTTCTTCGCATCTTGCGCATTCACATTCATCTCTTTATATAAGATATGCTTGTTGAATATAAGAACAAGGTTGTAAGGAATTTATTATACTTAACCCTTGTCATATTGTAAGTGATTTTGCCATATCTTGATTATGTTGACACGTGTCTTGGCGCTTTCATTATTCCTCTTTTGCGCGACGTTATCGCGCGTTTATGGAATTATGATTTTTTTAGCCTTACGCGTCAATGTGTTACTCAGATATCCATTACAATTTTATGCGCGACCTCGACCTGAGACCTTAACAACTATGTTTTAGCATTTGCTTTGCCTTAGTTGTGTTTAGGTATTTTATGGTCAGGCTGCGCAGCATGTAGGATGGATGTTGTGAGTTGTTTGAGCTAAGGCTCACATTATTGGGCTAAGGCCCTGACGTTTTAGAGTTAAGACTCTTTAACGCGTTTGCGCATGTATGTTTTACTTCGTTTTATTTTGTTTTGATGTCAATATAGTGTTGTCATATTGCTCAAAATTAATAAAGGGAAGTGTGAAACATGTATGCAAAAGGTAATAGAATTGGGCTAAGGCCCTGACGTTTTAGAGTTAAGACTCGTTAACGCGTTTGAGCTTGAAGCTCGCGCATGTATGTTTTTACTTCGTTTTTAATTCGTTTTGATGTCAATACAATGTTGTCATATTGCTCAAAACTAATAAAGGGAAGTGTGAAACATGTATGCAAAAAGGTAATAGAATCCACATTAAGAGAAGATAGCGCGTATCATTATTCATAATGGCTGAAAAAGCCTTGATTACAAACTTGACATTTTTACATGAAACATTTTCTAAGCTGTGCCGCGTTCCATGCGCGCGGGATCTTCTTTCCATTCAAATCTTTTTAGGCGTATGCGCCTTTTCCCAATTCTTCCAAGACCTTGATAAGGTCCCTCCCAATTGGGGGACATTTTTCCTGGGGGTATCGCGCGGCTAGTTTCATTGTTTCGAAGAACAAAATCATTTTTCTTAAAGTGGCATTCTTTCACACGCTGGTTGTAATATTTTTCCAGTTTTTTCTTGTATTTGGCTTCACTGATGATAGCCGCCTCTCTGCGCCCTTCAAGTAAATTGAGATCCAACCTCCTTTCGCACTCGTTATCAATCTTGTTCATCATGAGCACTCTATGGGATGGGCATCCAATTTCTGCTGGAATCATTGCCTCCGTTCCATAGGTTAGGCTGAACGGGGACTCGCCATTGCCGGTTTTGCTTAATGTCCTGTGCGCCCACAGGACATTCGGTAGCTCTTCGACCCAAGAATGGGATTCTCCCTCTAACCTTTTCTTCAGCCCATTTAACAAGCTTTGGTTCGCGCGTTCCACTTGTCCATTCCCCTGAGGAG